>NC_082688.1:62206503-62506503 GCF_949987515.2 Delphinus delphis
TTCTGCCCAAGAGGCAAGTCTACCGTCTTTTTAATGGATGGCCAGACTTCCTAAGGACTGACATACTAACAGTGAGGAAAGGCAGGGCAGCTACTGGAGACAGAAGCCACACTGTGATTTAGTCCTGTGGTGAACTGTTCCTACTTTGAAGGTTCATCCGCAGTAGCATAATCGCACGTTAGTTCCAGGAGAAAGCAGTGTGAAGTGGCCTGGAGCGCCAGGTAATGGGCAGGAAGCCAGCCGTGGGCTCCCACGGTGGGAAGCTGTTTACTCTCTCCCCAGGAGGACACAGGGTTAGACACAGTTAAGTCTGTAATCATTACCAGCCAGATCAACACGTTCTAAGTGACTTGCTTTTGTCATTTTTCCCCTAACAGTGGTTCAATGGCCTGTGAATGTTTGCTTTCAGAAGAAAATAATTTTTTTAATTTCAATAAATCATTCATGGTCAAAGGAAGCTTTTGTTACTTCAGCGTCTACTCCCCTCTCATTCATATTGCTCAACAAAACTGAACAATTTTTATGTGATGCAGCCGCTGTTTAGCTCAGACAAAAACTGCTGGAAAAAAACTATCCTAAGTATGTTTTAACCCCCAGTTGATACAGTTGCTGGGAATGTGTATTATTGTTGTCTCAAGAGCTGAACTTTCTCAGATCCTAAAATTATGACTATTTCCAAAAAAAAAAAAGCAATCCATGCTTAAGACAGACCTTAAGAGATGTACAAAATGTAAGACACAGCTTCTTTAAGGAACTGAAAGCTTACCTGAAGAACCAGTGAGAAGACACAATCATAGGTAGCAACATAAGTGTACAAAATTAAGGTATACTGTTAGATACAAACTAAAAGGACTGAGAGGTTAAGCGGGCCAGCAGAAGAGGCTAGAATCAGCAAGTGGTGCTTGATGGGAGAAGTAGGACCTCAAGAAAGGGGAGGATCTGGACAGCAAGAGAGTCAAGTATTTCAAGTGAGGGGAGTAACAAGGAACACGCCCAGAGCTGGGCACGTGTGGGAACAATTTCACAGGACAGGGTGGGGATGTGAACAAATGCAGCTGTGTTTCGTTTGCGGAGCTGTCGGGAAATGGTCACACCTCTGTTGCACCACGCCTACAATGGGCACAGCAAGTTTTATCAGCTACAGATGACTAACTGAAGAATTTTGTAAGACTACGGCTCCAATTTATTTTCTAGGCTCCTTAGTGGATGTAAGCAAATTGTGGATGATTTGTACATATGGGTTGTATTGCTTGTAATTTGAACAGTATCTTGATGACTCATGGAGTATGGGGAGTATTTGAATATGAAGATTGCCAAAAAAACATCCTGCCCCCACACAACATTACTGCAAGGTCATTGAGACACCACCACAAATAGAAAAGCATCTCAAGACTTACTAAGTTCTGCTCATGAATACCTCAGAGAGAAATGATTGTCATTGCTGACCGCCTATGCATTTTTGGTGCATTTCTCAGAGAAGACAAGGCAGTCACCCAAGTTACTTTATTTAATATCCTTGCAAAATTAAGGGTTCTTAAATTGTATGTCATGTTTTTTATATTTATACATACGTATGTGTGTGCATACACATGCACACACATTTCAACCTATAATCTTACATCTTTGAAGTCACTGTAGAAATTCCATCTGTCCCAATATCTGTTTATCATATTCACTCAATCCAAAGTTCCCCTTCAGTTACAGATTAACTCCTACCCAGGAAATATTTTTACAATATGAATGCATACATCTGAAGACAATAGGCTTCTTTCTCCCTTATGGCTTGAGTCACTCACGACTGAGTGCCTTTGAGAATTCTAGAAACCCACAAATCTGAATTAGTCCTGGGTCTTAAAGAGAGAATTAGCAAAGTCCAGCCTCTTGGGTTAAAGACCCCAACAGAAGAAACTGGAATCCCTTTCAAACCATAATGAGTGTGACTAGGACCTCTGGTGGCCAAATTTGTCTCTGCCTCCCTGTCCAGGCCCTGGCATTTTTGTAGGAGCCTTATTTCTGCAGTTCCAACAAGAACAAGGGCTATCATGAGACTTCTTGCAGCCTCCCTTTCCCCACCTTCCCCAGAACCACACCCTTGATGTTAACATATATTCCCATTGAACTGTAGGGCCTACAAAGAAATTCTGCTTTGTGGCTGAGAAGACAGATTTCTCTGAAGTAACTTAAGACCATCAAAAACACTATACACCTAGAAAGCACTATGGGGAGTTCTAGAACCTCCCCAGAGTCTCATATCCAATTTTGATTGGGACTTCCCTAGACAAATTTGAAGGAAATAATCAGATCTACGGAAAACATCTGTACATTCATTGTGTAGAGTGGATTGGCCTCGTTTATCAGCACACTTCTGGATTCAGGGAATATTAAAACACTTTGGTTCTTAAAAATAAAAGCATTATTCAGCATTATATATTTGTCAATGTAATCATAAAAAGTGCAGACCTTGGGGCTTCCCTGGTGGCACAGTGGTTGAGAGTCCGCCTGCCGGTGCAGGGGACACGGGTTCGTGCACCGGTCTGGGAAGATCCCACATGCTGTGGAGCGGCTGGGCCCGTGAGCCATGGCCACTGAGCCTGCGCGTCCAGAGCCTGTGCTCCGCAACGGGAGAGGCCACGGCAGTGAGAGGCCCGCGTACCGCAAAAATAAATAAATAAATAAAAAGTGCAGACCTTTTCTGTACTCTGAACTTCTTTTTTCTAGATTTCAGTTTCTTCATCTAAAAAATGGGGATAAAAATAATAATACCTACGGCACAGGGTTACTGTTATAATGTAATGAGTGTTAGGTTTTGTAATGGTGCTTGCCACATCATCACTCAAAAAATAGGAGCTGCTGCAATGACGATGATGATTCCTTAATTTATACATTCCTCTTCTCCCCACCTCTCAATGTCCACACACATGTTCTCAATTAACATGGATAAACTATTAATCTGGCCAGAGAGAGAACAAGATTCTTGACAGAATCTGCCATTCAATAGGTTACTTCCAGGCAGCTTGGTCAGGGTCAGGGATGCAGTTGGAGTTTTACGTGCTTTTGGCGCCTGATGGGGCTGACAGGAAGTGAATTCTTTGATTAAGACGTCTACCATTTGTCAGCAGTTTTCAAAAAGATCCTGCACTCAAGTGAATTTGTATTTTATTCTATGGATTTAAAATCATGGACTGCAGAAGACAGAATTTAAATGCCTTTTGGGTCTTTCAAGAACACAGAGTAACTGGCAGGTCTCTCCTCTCTCCTTGTCCTCCGTAGGTTAACCTCAGAGCCACAGACGGCAGGCTCATGCGCCAGTTGCTCCTCATTAACGAGAGCATTGAGTCCATCAAGTGGATGATTGAAGAGAAAGCCACCATCACCAGCCGAGGCAGCAGTCTCAGTGGCAGCCTGTGCAGCTTACTGGAGAGTCAGAGCACTTCCTTATATGGCAGCTACAACAGCCTCCATGATGGCAGCGACGGGCTCGATGGCATCTCCGTGGGGAGCTACCTGGACACTTTGGCAGACGATGTCCCAGGCCATCAGACCCCGTCAGACTTGGACCAGTTCAGTGACAACTCAGTCATAGGGGACTCACATGCACTGCACAAGCGTCCCAAATTGGATTCTGAATACTACTGCTTTGGCTAATGACCCAGTTTTTTGCATGGGATTGGTGTGCAATTAACTTGTATTTATCCTTCTTCTCCGCTGCTATATTTTTGGTGTGATTTTTTAAAAATATGACAACCTTTTAAAAAGAAGCTTATTTTGGACGGCTTGATGGTATTTCTGTTGCTCCTAGTATTTCTCACCTGGACTGATTAATCTTTGTCTCTCTTACGTCTCTATTTTTATTTATTACAGTGATTTTTCTCCCTTCTTTCACAGTGGCACAAATAAGGTAGGGGGAAAAGAATAAGCAATAATTATGTTTTTGCTTCTGTTTTCAGGGCAAGGGGTCAGGGATTACAAGATAAACTTTGCTAAATTTTACAATAAACCAAAGTCTGATAGTAACTAATTTTGTTGCTTGCATTCTTAAATGTTTCAGAGATTCATTTTCCAGAAGACGCTGAGGTTTATTACTGTTTGTATTTTAGGTTGAACAAAATGCTCGGGACAAAGCTAGGCATTATTTCTCGGCCACAATGTCCTAGCGTGAAGTCAACAATACTGTTAGTCACACACTTCTCATTACAATCACTTGGAAGCCCCAACTCTGTGCAATCTGTTCAGTTAAATTTGCTGTTCATAGATCAGCATTTTGTCATCAGTGATTCTAACTCAAGCTGTAGACTAAGTCGTGTAATTATATATATGATTCTCCCAAATTTCAAAGAATAATTGAGATTAGGTATGGAGGTGATTAGAGGTTAAGGTGCCCTAAATTTAATTGTATTTTAGATTTTGTTGATGCTTACTGCATGCATTTTACAATTCTAGGATATATAAAGACATAGATGCACACAATGGATGAATGGATGGATGGATGGATGGATGGATGGATGGATGGATGGATGGATGGACAGAGTGGGAAGTAGAATCACTATTCCCTTAAGAAGTCTAATAGTCTAATAGATCCTTTCATCCTGGGATGGGTAAATAATCTCTTAATTTTCTGAAATGACATCTGAAAATATCACTCGTACTGAACATTTAGTTTTGATGTAATATTATTAATCCTCTACATTTCTTTTACCTTGATGATTCCTAGTGAGTTAATCTTATTGAGATTTCAAGCTGTTCTTTGTAATGATATAGGTTTCTGCACTGAACACTTGACAATATGAATCAAAAAGTCTTTCTACTTGTAACTTTAAAATGCCTATACTCAAGAAATGATTTCCCCCAGATTTCCTTTATTATACGTATTGCATACTTGTCAAATTTGTTCTTTCCAGGTTATATATTATTCAATTTCCAATTAATATAGACCCTGTAGGTTTTTTACAGTAGTCCTTTTTTCATAAATTGCTGATAAAATCCTCATCAACAACAACCTCATGATGTCAGGATTGTCTTCGTTCTGTGTTTGAGGAAAATGAAACACGTAGAAAGTAGGTAACTGGGTCAAATCTCCCAGTAAGTGTCAAAGCTGGCACTTAAACATGAACCTGTCTTATTCTAACAGTAAAACTTGGTACCTATAGTAGTAAAATAATAACGTATGGATGAGAATGCAAATTTAACCCCTGACAAAAATAAAGTGAGCAATCATTTTTCTTCCAAATCAGTAGGACCTACATTTTTGAATATGAGCTTTTTGAGCGCTTTCTTGAAATCACATGTCCAGTCAGTGATGTGCTTATAGGTAAATCAGGGAGTTGGCCACATGCCAGCTATTCCTCATCTATTTCCCCCTTTCTACTTGCTTTCATTTTAAACTTAGTAAAGGCTGGTGGGTTGCCTATTTTATTTGTTTAGTTTTAATCTGGAATTAAGCCAAGCAATTTGTAGCACAGGTTTTTTTTTTACCATATTAAAATCCAAGAGCATGCATTATGATCTAGTAGATAAAACATCCTTAGAACCAAGACTGAAGAATTTCAAACAGAGGGTAATGACATATGTAACTGTATGTCTATAGCACTGCAAGGAGAACATTTCCAACAGGAGAGAAGTGAGCAGACAGCAAGACTACACGAGGCTTCGAGGCTAAATTCTAACCTCTTCAAACCCTGAGATTTGTCTAGAACAAGCCAGGCACAGGAAAGATGATTTCTGTCCTCAGATCACTGTTTCAGATTGTAAATTCAATCCGGCCAATTTCTTTCACACCCTCCTTTTACCAATCAGCTTCCCCTGCTATCTGTCCAGCCTACGCCCGCTATAAATTTCTTCCCTATACAAAGGAAATGAACAAGCATGAATGAAATGTGTAGAATAGTTTTCATTTATGCATCTTATTTTAAGGGACCTATAATGAACATTGGAAGAACACCTGAGAACTTTTTTTTTGGCTCTATAAATTTCACTGTTGCATGTGCTTTACAGCTATTCCTATTTTTTTTTTGCAAAAGATACCAAATATAGAGTCTATAATTTAGACATATGGAGTAACATATAAGCCAACAATGTTTTGATAGTTGATTTTACTAAGAGGAGGGGAATATGCAACTAAACACTAATTATTGACATATTCATTGGTCTCAAGAGAATGAATGCATTTTCAACTAAAAAATTCCCATAACAAATCTATGACCTGGAGCGTTTGATATTTGATCTCTGTCAGTACCACGAGGAAATGGGGTAAAAAGTTGAAGTGCCTTCAAACTATTCTGCCTGCACTGAGTTGTGTTCTCCCAGAAAAATGGAATTTTCCTCAGCTGCAGTAACCTCTCCGTTTTATGGACTTGTCTGTTTTATACTGGGGAGAGGATAAGATAATTGGAGGTAAGGAATTTAGACAATTTAAAGCTATTACATTTTTGGAGTTTTGAAAATAAAGGAACTCAAAATAACCAACTTAGAAGTCTTAACTTCAAAGAAACTTCAGTATTTATACTATGTCAGCCCCAAATTGCATAGCATCAAGTTCTAGGTATTTGCCAACCTTTAGAAATGCAATATGATCCTTTGCTGCCGGGTGAATTGTAAAGACACTTGGAGCTCCGCGAATAATGTCAATCAGGCATTTTGATCCCCAATCCCATCAAAATACAATCACCACCATGATGCCCAAATAAATGGTTATTTTGAGGTCCTCATCTCATTGATATCTCAGCAGCAGTTGACACATTTGATCACTGCTTTCTTTCTTTTTTTTTTCTTATTTTATTTCTTTATTTTTTGGCTGCGTTGGGTCTTTGTTGCTGCACGCGGGCCTTCTCTAGCTGTGGCGAGAGATGGCTACTCTTCGTTGCAGTGCGCGGGCTTCTCATTGCAGTGGCTTCTCTTATTGCGGAGCACGGGCTCTAGGTGCACAGGTTTCAGTAGTTGTGGCTCACGGGCTCTAGAGCGCAGGTTCAGTAGTTGTGGCGCATGGGCTTGGTTGCTCCGTGGGCATGTGGGATCCTCCCAGGCCAGGGCTCGAACCCATGTCCCCTGCACTGGCAGGCAGATTCTTAACCACTGCGCCACCAGGGAAGCCCCGATCACTGCTTTCTTGAAAGACTGTCTCATTTGGCTTCCAAGGCATCCCTCTCTCTTGGATTCCCTCATTCCCCACTGCCTGCTTGTTAGCATAACTCTGTTGCGGCTTCTCTTCATACTCCTGACCTCCACACACAAGAGTGTCTCTTGGTTCAATTCTGGTACCACTTCTTTTCTGAAATTATTCCCCTGGGCATTTCATCCAGTTCCACAGCTTTAAATGTCATCTACAGGCTGAGATTCCTCAAAGTATATCTCTAGGCTCAGTCTCTCCCCTGCACTCTAGCCTCCTGCATCTATCTGACCCCACGGCATCTCTACTTGATGTCTGATAAGCATCTCAATCTAAACATAACCAAAATTGAAATTTTGCTCTTGTTCTGTAATCTTCCCCAGTTCGGTGAAGGATGGCTCTAATTATCAAATGCTCAGCCCAAATCCTTGAAGTCATTTCTTAAGTGCTCTCTCTCACACCATATCTACCATATCCAATCTGTCATGTAAATCATATGTGTTCTACCTTAGAAATATATCCAGAATGAGCTATAGATTTTCATAGTACCCCTGTTACCACTCTAATCGAGTCAGTGTCACTTCTTCCTGGGACTATTTCAATAGCCCTGTCTTGTTTCCTGGCTTCCACCCTTACTTTCCCACAGTTAATATTCAACATAGCAAACAGTAATCTTTTAAGAAACAAGTCAGATTTTTTGCCAGCCTCTGTACCAACCCTTTAATGTACTTCCATCTCTAAGCATAAACTAACTCTTTAGCACAGACTACAAAATCCTATGCAATCTGTAATCTTTCTACCTGTCTGACTTCATCTCATACCATTCTCCACCCTCTCTCATTGTGAGCCTCATTTACATCTTTACTATTCTTTAAAAATCTCAAAGTCTGCGCTTCCCTGGTGGCACAGTGGTTGAGAGTCCGCCTGCCGATGCAGGGGACACGGGTTCGTGCCCCAGTCCAGGAAAATCCCACATGCCGCGGAGCGGCTGGGCCCGTGAGCCATGGCCGCTGAGCCTGCGCGTCCGATCTCAAAGTCTATGCAAGTCCTTACCTCAGAATCTTTGCACTTCCCATTTCCTCTTTCTGAAATGTTCATCTCCTGAATGTTCTTAAGTTTTGATTCCCCAGTTCTTTTTGGTCTCCAACCAAATGGCAAGAGGACTCCTTACATAGCACACCTGGAACATGCTGCCCTTACCCTGGTTTATTTCTCCTCATATCATCACTTGATACATAATTTTTGCATGTACTCTCTGCTTCCCCACACTAGAATGTAAGGTCTTTGAGAACAAGACCTGTGTTTTGTCCACCACCATATGCTTCCAGACTCCTATTACTCCCCGAGACACGTGCATGCGCGCGCGCGCGCATACACACACACACACACACACACACACACACACACACACACACACACACACACACACACACACGGGGCTGCAGTATGTATGACCAGTCCTATGAAATCACCTGGATAAAGTGAGGACTCAACAAGTATTTGTCGAATGAATGAATGAATGAGGGAATGGGTGACTGAGTGGCTGCATGAACAGGCAGACATATCCTTAGAGACTGCTTCCTAATCCAGGATGCTGAATGCTTCCAAAGAAAGTCATTTGGGACTTTCCTACTGAGCGCTCCATGACAGAGCCACACCCTCTAATTTTCCTCTAAAGTGTCTTACACTAGACACAAAATAAATTTTTTTTTGACTAAAGCAATTATTAGTTTTCTGAGTGCCTTCTAGGTACAGGCAATAACTGTGCTAGGATCAGGTGATAAAAAATGGAAGAAGGTACCAACCATGCTCTCCAGGAACTCATTTGTGTAGCACATTCTTTGGTAGGAAAAAATAATGGCCCACCCCCTCCATCTCCCAAAGATGTTGTATCCTAATTCCTGTAACCTGTGAATGCCTTACGTGGCAAAAGTGACTTTACAGATGTGATTAAGGTAGGATCTTGAGACGGGAAGATGTCCCTAGATAAGGAAGGGGGGAAGAGCTTAATCAAAAGGGAACTGGGACTTGATGAAATAGGAAATTCTTAGCTATCTAGATTGCAAAAGACACTACAATTAGGAGATTCACTGTTGAGAAAGAGTGTTCTGGTGGGAAAACCAAGAGTGTGTCTGGACAACCTTTTTCTAATGCCTCAAAAAAATCCAAAGGTCAGAGTATTCAGTCACAGTGAGGACTCTTTGAAGAGATCAGGCATGTGACTCATGGATCCCCTCAACCATGCCAGCAGAAGCCAAAAACAGAGATGAAATTCTCTAAGAAAGGCCTGTGGAGGGGCTTCTTATCTAAGGTATTGAATTCCTGTGACATACACAGGAGACTCATAACGTCCTTGATAATTTTATACCAGCAAAACCATTGCCATCTTGGACTGAAAGGGATAGAGAAGTCAAAATGAAAGAGCTATAGGAACCCCAAAATTCCATAGGGAGGAGACAGGCTGATAAAGCTATTCAGCTGCAAATACATGTTACCCTTGGTGGAAAAGGGAGGATGGCTCCAAGGGCGGAACCTCAACCTCAGAGGGAGGAGTCACAAGCCCAGAGGACAGAGCTGACGACCACAGAGGATATTCTCAGGCCTTGAAACCTAACACTCATGTTTCAGCTGCATTTTAAAATTGCTTGAGAATGGTGACCCCTATTTTTCTTTCCCTTCTTTTTCCCCCCTTTTGAATTGAAATGTCTCTGACTGTTATTCTATACCTGCCCCACCACTCTATTTTGGGAGCAAGTAATTTGTTTCTTGAGTTTCACAGGTTTGCACATGGAGAATTGTGCCTTGGGAATGGATGATACCCAAGCCACACCCATATCTGATTTAGATGATTTAGCTGAAGAAATGTGGGACTTTTGAGGTGATGAGATGCTGTGTTGAGTTGAGGCATTTGGAAATGTTGAGATGGAGTGAATGTAATTTACATATGAGATGGACACACACTGCAGGGGGCCACAGAGCAAACTTTGTTATGCAGTGTGATGACCCCCAACAAAGCTGTCTACCTCCTCATCTTCAAAACCTGTGAATATGTTACTTAACTAATACAATGCCTCTACCTAAGTCTTTCTCTGCTGTAGTTCTGCACTTGTTTTTATTACCCAATAAGAAAGTAGATACCTCAACAAGAAAGTTCTGGGCTAAATTATAAGAGAGGGTACAATAGGATTTGGCCAGCTACCCAGAATTTTCACAAACCATGTCTTAAGACAATTCATGTGGGACCAAACTCCCATTCCTTTTGACTTCATGAATAAATATGATGAGTGCTAATAAATATGCTTGGGCTCCTAACAGCTAAAGTGACACCACTTGAAACCTCCACTCTGGGAAGAAGCCCTAAATGTCAGATCTTCCTAAGAAGCACTTAGGACACTTTGAGGGGGGGGGGGTGACTTGAACCATATTACATGAACCGGTCAGCATGTGCTCTGTAATCTCCCTACCACACTGGTAAACGGGAGATCAGCCATCTTTTAAAACTGGGTTTTTAATTTCAACAAGATAATTCTCATTTGCTTATGTCCTCAGTGACTCTTATGACTCATTCAGAGCTACCCTTCATCTTGAAGTGTTTGTCATAAGATGGCCATTTGTTTGAAGAGTGGTTGAGTTTCAAATACATTTTCTGTACTGTCAAAATGGATATTATAACAATACTTATAATTATTAGTTTCAATAAAATGCATTTGTAGCCAATAATATTGCCTCCGTTTCTCCATATTTTAAACACCACCTGAACCACAGCCAAAAAATTTTAAAAATCTCTAAAATATTTTTAGCTTTTTGTCTTGCTCATATAAGAGCTTATAATCTAAGGAGGAATGAAGACAATTACAATACAGTATGACAGTTGCTGAATAAGAAGCATGCTCTAACGTGGAAAGTGGTATTGTTGAATTAATGTAAAATCTGTAAAATATATCCTTGGGAAATATCAAAAGTATTATTTTAGGGAGATTTATTTTATTCGTTTTCTCATTACAAAGGGAGACATAGTATAATTCAATTATCTGTGCATAAATCTTTCCACTATTAAATCGTGTTTAATCTTGGACCATTTTCCAAGAGAACTATTTAAGATAATGCTAATAAATTGGTGGTTTGGAGTTTGTCAATAGATTCCTTGCTAACACAGCATCTATTTGTTACTTGTTCCAAGGGGATAGGTTTATTTAACAGAATCAGAATAAAAACTAAAGAGAATGAGAATACCTATTTCCATGATTACTACCAGATGCTGAATACCAGAAACTGCATCTCATGGAATTGAGAATATTCTTCTGCTGAGGGCTGTCTAATGACCATGGGTACAGTAGCAAATCCATGCTATTTCGAACCCAGCTAAATCTCTAAATAAATTACTGAAGTTCATTCAAATAGTAATGGTCAGATCTAAGATTCTAACTTAAGCATTACAGACTCCAAAACTTACAGCATGCAGATTATAGCACAAAAATATTATGCTTAACTCAAAGTACCTCTTCTTGGCCTGAGATGTACCAAAATAAGATTTGTTTGCATATAGTTATATTTATAGCTAACATGTATTGTTATGGTCCAATATCATGCTATCTATGTTTTCCAAAGCAGAAGAAGGATTTCTCAGAGTAAATATGGAAATATAATAGTGGTATGAAGCAAGGAGAGAAAAGGAATTAGAATTAGATTTGCACAGGGTTTTAATTCCTTGCACAGCAGGATATAGTTTCTGTTTGGATTTGGCTGACTGGTACATCCATCTCACACTATTTCTAGGCAACCACAGTTACCATTGCTTAAATGTTTAGCAGAGCATTCCCATAAATGCTAAACAACACTCTTTCAAATCTTGTCACCTATTATTCTGGATTATTGTGTAGCATGCTTAACCTAAGGCCTGGCCAAGCCAAACCAGAGCCAGTGCTGGGATCCTATGACATCCACCTGTATTTATGAGTGCTAGTTAAATTCCAAACATTGCCTCAAGTTGGCATTCCTTCAAGTCATTAACATCATGCCTGTTTGTCTGACGTGGGAGAAAGAATTGTCAAAGCCTGTGTTATTTCACTCTTTACTAATGAGGGATCGTGTACCAATAAAGAAATGCTTCATTCTTGATGTTTTTAGATTATTCTCAGAGTAATTTACTACAATTATTTTTACATCAGCCAAATCCACCTATAAATCAAACATGGTTTTAGCTATTAACTCTGCATTTTTCCCCTCTCATGCAAAGGAATATACGTGAGAAGTCAGGAGACCTCCTACTCCTTAATAGCTGATGCATTCCAGCTCCTTATCACTTTCCCTCCCCTCAAAGCATTATCTTTGTGTTTTTTAATTGAAGATTGTTTGCAAATTTACTAGTGATGACTCTCAAACCATCTGAAAATTTTGTCCCTCACAAAAAACGAACTGAGGTGACTATATTCTTCTGGACCCTCAAAGATCTGATATTTTTTTTAATTCAGAGATTATATGATGATGGATCTTGAAGGGCTGCTAGAGGGCATGAAGAATAATCTATCATTTTGCAAATAAGAAAAATGAAGCATTCTTGGGTAGCTTGTACCACATGACAGACAGTGTGGCCAAGTTGTCTTTCTGAATTATGTTTTAGAAAATGATCTGATCTACACTTGCTGCAAAGAATGAATGGCTTAAGGTTTTTTGAGGCAAAACAAATAAAAATAATGAATTCTACTTAAAACATGAATAATGTAATACAAAAGGGGAAAAGAAAGACATTTAAGAAGCAAAATGGCACAGTCAGTAACCTACAATTAAGGAGTGGTATAAAGTGTAAAGACTCTGGTTTCAGAGTGTTTTCCTTCTGCCAATTACTAGATGTATAAACTTTGAAATAACTAACTTTACTTCTCTGTGCTTCAGTTTTCTCATCTGTAAAATGGGCATAATGAAATCTGCCTCAGAATTGTTTGGAAAGGGCTTGAAATATGACCTAGCGCACAGAAATGCTTGATAAATTATGTTATTACCATTACAATAACTAGTTAAGAAAAGGAATATGTTTATAATGAAGAAAGAAGAAATTAAGGATGACCTATTAATGGGCATATAATATAGGTACATATACTGTTGTATGACCAATCCAATAATCATTCCCAACTAACTTCTCTAATGACGACCCCTCCTGCAGAAGTTAAATAACCACCCTTGTAGCTAGGCATGGCCATGGGACAAAATTTTGGCCAATAAGTTGTGAGCAGAAATCTGACAAGTGTTTCTGGAAACCCTTTTGCTGACTTTCAGTTGTTTATATAAACCACTCCTGAACTCAGAACATTTTGAGCTTCTCATATCCTTATTTCCTATGGCAATTGTAAAACTCTTGCAAGAAAATGCATTAAAAGTGCAACTTGCATGTTAGGACTGTTAACACAAAATGCCAGCAGTGAATTAGACAAACTGAACACAGTTGTTTTTCTTTTGTCCTCAGGGTCACAGTAATACAGCTAATAATTCTGTTGTTTTTTTTTTTTTTTCTTTTAAAGCAAAACAAGCTTTTGCCTTTATAATACATGCTTTAGAGTAAGAGTCAAGTCTTCAGAATGATGGAAAGGTGCTAAATTCAGATTCTGCTTTTTTTTAAATTTAGTTTTTGGAAACCAATCAAGGTACACAGAGAATTATTTAGACATCAATATTTTCTGAAACATTGTTAATTTGCTGTCTCAAATTTCACTTGGAGCTATGTTTAAAAAACTGGAAAAGGAATATTTATATGTCACTTTTTTTCTTTTAGCTCCCTTACAGATTTAGTAACAGAAAACTCATGATTTACTTTGGTAGATTTATTATAGAATGAAAAACAAAGCCAATATAAATACGAATAGAGTTTAAAATGTAACTATACCTGACCCACTTTTCCTACTAGGTTTGTCCTATCAATCAATGAGAAAACAATCGTTGGCAAAATGATGGCTAGTGATACCATTTAGAGTCACATGTACTACTTATCATAGAGTACATTTTAATTCAGTGGGAGTTCAATGATTTATTTTTTAAAAATCTATCATGAATCTACATTCTTCCACATGTTTACTATGTATAGAACTTTGGAACATTAAAATTCTTGTGGATTTTCACATTTTTGTGGAGGCTTGTGTTCCTAAGAAGGAAAGTCTATCCTATTTCACATTATACTTAGATTCCCTTTGAAGAAGTAACTATAAAACACTTTTTATGTATAACTTCCCTTTAGTCATAGTTATTCTATAGTTATATACTCTTAACATATTCCATCTAAGAGCTTTCTATTGCAGAATAATTCCCTTACCTTAGCATTCATACCTACAGTTTTATCTGCCCATGTTAGCTTTGCAATGTAAGAGCACTCTTCCTTCCCAATGGGAGGAGTAAAATGACGAGAACTATCATAAAGGTCTAAGGGATAAACCAGATAATAGCATCATCACTGAAGATTTTCTTAATAATCAAAGCCAATAATAAAAATCTGTAAAACCACAAATCATGCTCAACAGCCGAAGTCAAAGGACCAGAGAGTTAATCACAAAAAAACCACGTTAGAGAGCAAATCAGGATACAAAGCTAAAAGTGTTAAATCTTGGTAAAGGAAACCAGGGAAAGAGGTTAGAGTTCAAACGGGGAAAAGGAGTAAACTCTCATTCGCTATGCAAAACACTGGGCAGTTCTAAAGACCAGTAAAAGCATGGCTCATGAGTGAGTCAAACTAGATAAATGAAGCAGGGAAAGGCCACACCCACTATTCTCACCTTGAACACTGGTCTGCCTATTCTCTGAGTATACCTTGAGAATACTATATCCATGTCTTTGCTTTTCCTTCCCCATGCTCAAGAATGCCTTTCTCTTTGTTCTCTGTCCATCCAAATCCATTCATCTTTGCAGATCTACCTTCTCCAGGTAGCAGTCAGCTTTACTGCAGTATTTACTGACTGTACCACATGCTTTGAAACTTAAGAATTTGCTATAATATGATGTGAGTATATGTGTATATGAGCGTATATATGTATATGTAATTTGATGGTAGAACCATAAATTTTTAGCTCCTCATTGCCTATGTTACATATTTCATAATATTCATTCTCAGTATATGTTCAACAGATATTTCTAGAATTAGTTGAATTTTTATTTGTAAGCCCTACCAAATAAATAAAATTTCAGTCATTAAAATCAGTAGAAAAATTATTCATACCATCAACATATTACCGTTATTTAAATTTTCTTCAATAAATGGTAAAAAAAAAACGTGAGAAGAGAAATAAAAGGTATCAAAGAAAGAAACAATGGTAAGTTTTATAAACGCTAAATTTAAATTCAGAACAGATTCAAAATCAAAATGGATTAAAGACTTAAATTTAAGACCTGAAACCATAAAACTTCTAGAAGAAAACATAGGGAGTAAGTTCTTTAACATCTGTCTTAGTAATACTTTTTTGCCTATATCTCACCAGGCAAGGGAAACAAAAGCAAAAATATTGGACTATATCAAACTAAAAAGCTTTTCCACAGCAAAGAAAACTTATCAGCAAAATCAAATGGTCACCTACTGATGGGAGAAGATATTTGCAAACTATATATCTGCTAAGGGGTTAGTATCCAAAATACACAAAGAATGCATACAACTCAACATCAAAAAAACGCTATTAAAAAGTGGAAGAGGGGGCTTCCCTGGTGGCACAGTGGTTGAGAGTCCGCCTGCCAATGCAGGGGACACGGGTTCGTGCCCTGGTCCGGGAGGATCCCACATGCCGCGGAGCAGCTAGGCCCGTGAGCAATGGCCACTGGGCCTGCGCGTCCGGAGCCTGTGCTCCACAACGGGAGAGGCCACAACAGTGAGAGGTCCGCGTACCACAAAAAAAAAAAAAAAAAACAAAACAAAAATGGAAGAGGATCTGAAGAGAAATGTTCCCAAAGAAGACATACAGATGGACAACAGGCACATGAAAAGATATTCAACATCACTAATCATCAGGGAAATGCAAATCAAAACCACAATGAGATATCACCTCACATCTGTCAGAATGACTATTATCAAAAAGACAGCAAATAACAAGTGTTGGTGAGGATGTGGAGAAAAGAGCAGCCTCTTGAACTACTGTTAGAAATGTAAATTGGTGCAGCCACTATGGAAAATAATATGGAGATTCTTCAAACAATTAAAAATAGAACTACCATATGGTCTAGCAATTCTACTCCTGGGTATTTAATTGAAGAAAACAAAAACACTAACTAGAAAAGATATACGCACCCTATGTTCACTGCATCATTATTTACAATAGCCAAGATAGGGAAGCAGCCCAAGTGCCCATCAATAGATGAATGGATAAAGAAGATGTCATATATTTATATGATGGAATATTAGCCATAAAAAGAATCAAATCTTACCACTTATGACAACATGGACAGACCTAGAGGGCATTATGCTAAGTGAATAAGTGAGAGAAAGACAAATACTGTATGATTTTACTTATACATGGAATCTAAAAAACAAAACAAATGAACCAACGTAACAAACCAGAAACAGAGTTATAGATACAGAGAACAAATAGGTGGTTCCAAAGGGGAAGGGGGTAGGGGGAGGGAAGAAATAGGTCAAGGAGATTAAGAAATACAAACTTCCAAGTTGCAAAATAAATGAGTCATGGGTATGAAATGTACAGTGTGGAGAATATAGTCAATAACTATGTCATATCTTTGTATGGTGACATATAGTAACTAGACTTTTCATAGTGATCATTTTGAAATGTACAGAAATATAAAATCACATTGTTTTGTAACAGGAACTAACACAGTATTGTAGGTCAATTATATTTCAAAAGCAAATGAACTAACAGATAAAGAGATCAGATTTGTGGTTACCAGGGGTCAGGGGCTGGGGGAGGGGGAATCAGATGAAGGCAGTCAAAAGGTACAAACTTTCAGTTATAAGTCAAGTACTGGGGTGTAATGTACCATATGACAAATATAATTAAATGTGGTTTATGTTATACCTGAAAGCTGTTAAGAGAGTAAATCCTAAGAGTTCTCATCACAAGAAAAAAATTTTTTCTATTTCTTTTATTTTGTATCTATATGAGATGATGGATGTTCACTAAAGTTACTGTGATAACCATTTCATGATGTTGGTATGTCATTATGCTGTACATGTTAAACTTATACAGTGATTTATGTCAATTATATCCAAAAAAAAACTGGAAGAAAGAACTATGAAAACAGAAATAAAAGGTATAAAAGAAAGAAACAATGGGAAGTTATATAATATTGTGATTAGAAAAGCCAAAACTATCAAATAAAATTTTTAATTAATAAATAAGTTAATAAATGACTAGATCAATAATATTTAAATATATCATTTTGTTATATGCCAGAGTCATTTGAGAGATGTGCAAGGAGATATCCTTCACAATAAAAACATATAAAGTAATTAACAGTAATTCTAATGAGAAATTATTTGACCTACTGAAAAAACTATGAACCTTTCAGAAAGACAATATAAAAGTTGAAAGAATGTAGACATATTATGAATGTGTAAATTTTTTCCAATTAATTTGTGTTTATGGAACTAAATAAGCAGGTGATATAGACTGCTGTAGAAGAAAAAAACAAACAGGATAAGAATTAAATCAAGTAGGGAAGAATAGGCAAAAATATGAGAGAATATATTCAGCCAGGAAGAAATTCCCTATCAGATAATAAACCTCTTTGGATCTATAATAATTAAAACAGTGTATTGCTGGTACCAAAAATATATATATATTCTGGAAAATAGATAAAATTACACATAAAGATTTAATATTTACAAAAAGAAGCATCTGAAAATAATGGGAAAATAGTTTATTTAGTCAGTAACACTGAGATAACATGTTAGGAATTTGAGGACAAAAATCTCTTTTAGAGCTACAACTTATAGTATAAACCAAATTAATCCCATGTGCATTAGAGTGTCAGTTTTTTAAATAACCATAAGACAGCTAGAGAATAAAACATTTTAAATTTCAAACATATTGGATAAAAATCAGATATTAAAAAAATTTAAAATGTATATGTAAAAGGTTACAACTCTGAAATTTAGAAAAAAGATAGACTGAGAAAACTAATTGCAGCAAAGAGAATAAAAAGAATATAACTACAGAAAGTAGCTCTATTGGGAAGCTCTTATCAATTATTTATTATTGTCTGGTGCTTGTGATCTTTATGATTCATTTGAAATTATTTCAAATGAAATTATTCTATAAAGCAAGACTAATTGAAAATTCCACAGTTCCAGAAAAACTAGATAAGATAACCAGTTATTATTGAAACATAAGATTTATGCTTTCTTTCATGCTCTGAGATTGTCACAAAAGAGTATCTTATCTCTAGCCATGAAAAGACTTTTAAAAACACTAGTCAAAAGCTATCAGCACTAAGAATTATTTTTCTATCTGCACTAAGAATGATTGAATCTTTTTAACTTAGTGCCAAACACACTGTAGATACTCAATAAGTACATATTATATGATTTATACCATAAAAATATCCCACTTACAAATCATTTTCCAGAAAGCCTTTTGAAGTTGTTTGGTTAGTTTAAAAACAAGTTTATAATTTGATTTTGTATAATATGACTTTGTAATTTGTAATAATAATGCTTTTTTACTCCTTAGATTGGCACAATTACCATTTCGATTTGTACATTATTCATGTGTGGCTCTGCTTGGTTTCAGAATTAAACTCTAAGTTAAGTGGCTCTCACTGAAACTGCACTCAGGAGAGAATGTCTATGTCCAGCTGTTTATGCTTGCTTTCTTTTTTTCTTCTCTTAACTTACCAAGTTAACTGACATTTTAGTCTAAATCAAATTCTCACAAAAGAACTGAAAACCTCCTTTTAACCCCAAGAGTCTAGTAGAATTTCTTGAACTTGTGAAGAGAAAAATATGCTTATACACAAATAAAAGAAACGATAGGAAGATGATTTCTGTGTGGTTTTATGAACTAAAATATTATCCTATTTTAAGATTTCTGACAAAACATACGATATACAACTAATCTATACTGGGTCAACACTCACACCTTTGGAAGAACAGCAAGAGAATGTGGGAAGATGAGAAACAGTTTTTGTGAAAACAAATCTAATCTTTCAAGTGGTCATTCACTCAACAAACACATTTATGATGTGCTCTAACTGAGGTGGGTGCTATGTTGGAGGTTAAGCTAACAAGGAAAAGGTATAATTTGATTCTGAACAGTTCACAGTCACACAACAATGATAAAGTATGATGAGTGCTGTAAGAATGTGACAGAAATCACAATAATAAAAAACACAGGTATCTGTCTTTCTCTCCACCTTCTAAGGATTATCATTTGTAAGTAAGGCCTGATTACATGGCTATTGTTTTTCTAAGAAGAGTCATGGCTGGAGCGGCAACACTGGTGAGCCCAAGGAGGCACTGACTACCTTTGAGGTTAAGATACAAGTATCTGGGAAAAAAAATTTAAGAATTGGTGAGAAGACTGGAGGACTGGTGACAATGATGGAAGGGAGACACTAGAGAACAACAGTCAACTTGCGATGCAACAGAGAATTAGAGAAAAACTAAGAAAGGAAGAAGCTGTCATAAAGGGTAGATCATTAATTGGTAAAGAAAGAGGAAATCTATTTTAGGAAGTACTACTGGGTTCTATGTGGTGCTGTTACGTAGCTAGTCAGACATGAGCAGGTCCTGCCCCACCCTGGATGGGTTATCCCCCACTTGGACACGTGATCAGAACACACCCAGAGATTCTCCCTCTTGTGGTCAAGGACCACTGCTAGATTTCCAGCCATATGAGGACCGAGCAAGACAAAACTGCCAGCACAGGTTGATGCAGGCACACCAAGACCTACAAGGTGACTCAAGGTAACCTGGGGTTCATTATGCCATATTTGTAATAAATTAGCATTGTGGCTTTTGCTTTCCCCACACCCATCCCTACAGGTTTCACTTGGCTGCTTATGTGTTAGCACCTGTGCACTAGAAGAAACGTTACATAACCTAAGCTGTCCATCAACTTGTCAGTCAAATGATGCAAGACACAGGGAGGGACCGCCACTCTAAAAAACCCAACCCTACCCCATTGCAGGGCTGCTTCTGGTTTCCAGACAGCCTGCTCTCATCCTTTCTCCAGAGTGTAGTTACACTTCTGCTTAATAAAACTCTTGCTACTTAAAACTACTCTCTGCCTCTCAACTGAATTCTTTCCCTTGAGAGGGCAAGAACCAAGGAAATTGTCATTCTGTCAGTAACACAATTCCTCCTCTGTGATATCAAAACTCTTTCCATAACAATGAAGGTTACTCTTCAATCCTTTTTTAGAAGGATTTTTTAGAAGGATTTGAGTGCTTCTCCGGGAGCATCTACATTTGAGATTGGACCTAAGGTTAGCTGAGTAGTTCAAGATGGCCTACAGCATTTGCTTGGAAGTTATGGGATAAGAGAAGAAAAAGCCGCCTTATTCTGAAAATAGATGAGTGATGTATGGAAAAGACTTCATAAATGTAGTCTTTGAACAAAAACTTAAAGATGTCAAAAAAGGAGAACATGTGTAAAGGAAGGCTGATGAATTTCCAGTTTAAATGTAATGGGTGAAATTTGGGAAGTCAGACATGACAAGACTAATGATGGCATGCAATAGGCAGTAAATAACATCATCTAAATTTCAGTACCTAAAAAAGCAGGAACCACTGTATTCTGATAAGAATCTCTAGATTTAATAGCCAGATTAAAGGAAATCTATGAAGAGCACGTTAAGGCACATGAAAGTGAAGTCACCCAAAACCAGGATATGGACAGTCTATAAAACAAAAGGCCAGGCTTCTCTAAAACAAAAGAAAGAAAGAGGGAGAACTGTCAAAGAAAAAAAAAAAAAGATTTAAGAAAAATAAGAGTCAAATACAATATATGGACCTTGTTAAAGCTAAGCTGATACAAACCAATGGGAAAAAAAGTTTTATTTGAGAAAATTAAGGAAATTTGCATGTGAGAGAATATGAAAAATTAATGATAATTCTTTTAGATGTAAACAAATATATTTTAAAAATTCTTCATCAGAAGTACTTACGAATGAAATGGCATGGTGACTACATTTACAATAGTTAAAAGTGTAGGAGGCTAACTACTTCGTGATACATGTAAATCAAATCATTATGCTGTATATCTCAAAGTTATATAGTGCTGATGTCAATTATATCTCAATAAAACTGGGAGAAAAAATGTAGAAGGCAGAAATAGATTAAAAATTAGATACTGTGATCTAATTTTGAAATTAGGTGATGGGTACATGGATGCTCATTAAATATTCTTTACCTTTTATATAGTTTTCAAATTTTTCATAATAAAAAGTAAAAAATAAAGTAAATATAGTAGAAGAAAGGTTTCTCTGCTCTTTTCTAACTCTCTAGAATCACAGTTCCAGAACTTCCTCTTTTTTTTTTAATATTTTGTATTTCTCTGCTAATATTGTGCACCATCACATTCACTATGAACATATGATTCTTTATATCTTTGATTACCAACGGAATTGCTGATTTAAAATTCTTGTTTGACAGGTGCCACATCTGGGTTATCTGTTGATTGGTCTCCACCATTTTGGTTTATTTCTCTTGAGAATGGGTCACATTTTCTAATTCTTTGTATGTCAGATAATTTTGAATTTTATGTTAGGCTTTGTCAACATTAAATTGTAGAGATTCTAGATTCTGTTATAGTCTTCTGAATAATCCATTTGTTAATTTTAGTAACCACAATTTATTTGGATTCAAAAAGTAAATTTTGTTTTCTGAGTTGCTCATATCTTATGTCAGCCTTTTATCATTAGCTGGATTTTGTCCTGCGCCAGACAAAAACATGGGCATAGTTTTACATGGTACTTGGGAATCCTCCTCGCCAACTCTCTCCTTTATAGGATCCTCCCTCAAATTTTAGTGACTTTGGTTGCATTGAACTCTGTATTCTGGTTTTTCAGTACTCAAAGCCTTCACGGTTCTTATTAGAGTATTAGTCACCTCACAAATAATCAATTTCAGCCAGTATTCAGGCTAAAAGTCATTAAAATGGAAAAAATATCTCTTTGTTGACATTCCCTTCTTCCAAAGGTCAAATTAACTCTAAAATCTACCTATTTTTATTTTCTGTCCAGGGCTTCCCATCATTTAAAAAAAAAAATGTATGGGCTTCCCTGGTGGCGCAGAGGTTGAGAGTCCCCCTGCCGATGCAGAGGACACGGGTTCGTGCCCCGGTGTGGGAGGACCCCACATGCCATGGAGCGGCTGGGCCCATGAGCCATGGCCTCTGAGCCTGCACGTCCGGGGCCTGTGCTCTGCAATGGGAGAGGCCACAACAGTGAGAGGCCCGCGTACTGCAAAAAAAAAAAAAAAAAAAAAAATGTATTCATTAATTGCTGTTATCCATGGGAGAGCTGGATTTGCTTGGAGCTTTACTAGGCATACTACACACACATAGACATACACGCGCATGCACACGCACATATGCACACATACATTATTACTTAAGGCTGAAGTCAAGTAGTGAGATTATAAGAATATTAAAAGGAGTCCTTCCCACCAGGAAGCTTGCACAAGCCTCTTAGACAGCCTCCTCCACCAGAGGGGAAGAGCAGAAGCAAGAACTACTACAATCCTGCAGCCTGTGGAACAAAATCCACATTCACAGAAAGATAGATAAGATGAAAAGGCAGAGGACCATGTACCAGATGAAGGAACAAGATAAAACCCCAGAAAAACAATTAAACGAAGTGGAGATAGGCAACCTTCCAGAAAAAGAATTCAGAATAATGATAGTGAAAATGATCCAGGACCTCGGGAAAAAAATAGAGGCAAAGATCGAGAAGATGCAAGAAATGTTTAACAAAGACTTAGAAGAATTAAAGAGCAAACACCTATAAGAATTAAAGAACAAACAGAGATGAACAATACAATAAATGAAATGAAAACTACACTAGAAGGAATCAATAGCAGAACGACTGAAGAAGAAGAACGGATAAGTGACCTTGAAGACAGAATGGTGGAATTCACTGCCACAGAACGGAATAAAGAAAATAAGAATGAAAAGAAATGAAGACAGCCTAAGAGACCTCTGGGACAGCATTAAATGCAACAACATTCACATTATAGAGGTCCCAGGAGGAGAAGAGAGAGAGAAAGGACCCGAGAAAATATTTGAAGAGGTTATAGTCGAAAACTTTCCTAACATGGGAAAGGAAATAGCCACCCAAGTCCAGGAAGCACAGAGAGTCCCAGGCAGGATAAACCCGAGGAGAAACATGCCAAGACCCATAGTAATCAAACTGACAAAAATTAAGGACAAAGAAAACTTATTAAAAGCAAAAAGGGAAAAATGATAAATAACACACAAGGGAACTCCCATAAGGTTAACAGTTGATTTCTTAGCAGAAACTCTACAAGCCAGAAGGGAGTGGCACGATATATTTAAAGTGTTGAAAGGGAAGAACGTACAACCAAGATTACTGTACTCGGCAAGGATCTCATTCAGATTTGACGGAGAAATAAAAAGCTTTACAGACAAGTAAAAGCTAAGAGAATTCAGCACCAGCAAACCAGCTCTACAACAAATGCTAAAGGAACCACTCTAAGTGGGAAATACAAGAGAAGCAAAGGACCTACAAAAAAAAAAAAAAAAAACAATTAAGAAAATGGTAATAGGAATATACATAACGATAATTACCTTAAAGGTGAATGGACTAAATGCTCCAGCCAAAAGACACAGGCTCGCTGAATGGATACAAAAACAAGACCCATATATATGCTGTCTATAAGAGACCCACTTCAGACCTAGGGACATATACAGATAGAAAATGAGGGGATGGAAAAAGATATTTCATGCAAATGGAAATAAAACGAAAACTGGAGTAGCAATACTCATATTAGATAAAATAGACTTTTAAATAAATAATGTTACAAGAGACAAGGAAGGACACTACATAATGATCAAGGGATCAATCCAAGAAGATATAAAAATTGTAAATATTTATGCACCCCAACACAGGAGCACCGCAATACATAAGGTAAATGCTAACAGCTATAAAAGAGGAAATCGACAGTAACACAGTAATAGTGGGGGACTTTAACACCTCACTTATACCAATGGACAGATCATCCAGACAGAAAATTAATAAGGAAACACAAGCTTTAAATGACACAACAGACCAGATAAATTTAATTGATATTTATAGGACATTCCATCTGAAAACAGCAGATTATACTTTCTTCTCAAGTGCACATGGAACATTCTCCAGGATAGATCACATCTTGGGTCACAAATCAAGCCTCAGTAAATTTAAGAAAACTGAAATCATATCAAGCATCTTTTCCAACCACAATTCTATGAGATTAGAAATAAATTACAAGGAAAAAACACTGTAAAAAACAAACACATGGAGGCTAAACAATATGTTACTAAATGACCAAGAGATCACTGAAGAAATCAAAAAGGCAATCAAAAAATACCTAGAGACAAATGACAACAAAAACATGATGATCCAAAACCTATGAGACACAGCAAAAGCAGTTCTAAGAGAGAAGTTTATAGCAATACAATCCTACCTCAAGAAATAAGAAAAATCTCAAATAAACAATCTTACCTTACACCCAAAAGAACTAGAGAAAGAAGAACAGACAAAACCCAAAGTTAATAGAAGGAAAGAAATCATAAAAATCAGAGCAGAAATAAATGAAATAGAAACAATAGCAAAGATCAATAAAACTAAAAGCTGGTTCTTTGAGAAGATAAACAAAATTGATAAACCCTTAGCCAGACTCATCAAGAAAAGTAGGGAAAGAACTCAAATCAATAAAATCAGAAATGAAAAAGGAGAACTTACAATGGACACTGCAGAAATACAAAGCATCATAGAGACTACTACAAGCAACTCTCTGCCAATAAAATGGACAACTGGAAGAAATGGACAAATTCTTTAAAAGGTATAACCTTCTAAGACTGAAACAGGATGAAATAGAAAATATGAACAGACTAATCACAAGTAATGAAATTGAAACTGTGATTAAAAATCTTCCAGCAAACAGAAGTCCAGGACCAGCTGGCTTCACAGGCAAATTCTATCAAACATTTTGAGAAGAGCTAACACCATTCTCCTCAAACTCTTCCAAAAAATTGCAGAGGAAGAAACACTCCCAAACTCATTCTACAAAGCCACCATCACACTGATACCAAAACCAGACAGAGATACTACAAAAAAAGAAAATTACAGACCAATATCACTGATGAATATAGATGCGAAAATCCTCCACAAAATATGAGTAAACAGAAAACAGCAACACATTAAAAGGATCATACACCATGATCAAGTGGGATTTATCCCAAGGATGCAAGGATTCTTCAATATACGCAAATCAATCACTGTGACACACCATATTAACAAATTGAAGGATAAAAACCATATGATCATCTCAATAGATGCAGAAAAAGCTTTTGACAAAATTCAACACCCATTTATGATAAAAACTCTCCAGAAAGTGGGCCTAGAGGGAACCTACCTCAACATAATAAAGGCCATATACAACAAACCCACAGCAAACATCATTCTCAATGGTGAAAAACTGAAAGAATTTCCTCTAAGATCAGGAACAAGACAAGGTTGTCCACTCTCACCACTATTATTCAACATAGTTTTGGAAGTCCTAGCTATAGCAATCAGAGAAGAAATAGAAATAAAATGAACACAAATTGGAAAAGAAGTAAAACTGTCACTGTTTGCAGATGACATGATACTATACATAGATAATCCTAAAGACACCACCAGAAAATTACTAGAGCTAATCAATGAATTTGGTAATGTTGCAGAATACAAAAATTAATGCACGGAAAACTCTTGCATTCCTATACACTAACAGTGAAAGATCAGAGATAGAAATTAAGGAAACAATCCCATTCACCACTGCAACAAAAAGAATAAAATACCTAGGTATAAAACCACCTAAGGAGGTAAAAGACTGTACTCAGAAAACTGTGAGACGCTTATAAAAGAAATCAAAGATGATACAAACAGATGGAGAGATATGCCGTGTTCTTCGATTGGAAGAAACAATATTGTGAAAATGACTATACTACCCAAAGCAATCTACAGATTCAATGCAATCCCTATCAAATTACCAATGGCATTTTTTACAGAACTAGAACAAAAAATCTTAAAATTTGTATGGAGACACTAAAGATCCCAAATAGCCAAAGCAATCTTGAGGGAAAAAAACTGAGCTGGAGGAATCAGACTCCCTGACTTCAGGCTATATTACAAAGCAACAGTAATCAAGAAAATATGGTACCTGCACAAAAACGGAAATATAGATCAATGGAACAGGACAGAAAACCCAGAGATAAACCCATGTGCCTATGGTCAACTAATTTATGACAAAGGAGGCAAGGATATAAGAGTCAATCAGCCATATTTGTATGGGTCTATTTCCAGACTTCGTATTGTCTTTCGTTGATCTATGGTCTCTTCCTTTTACCAATACCACATGGTCACAATTACTGTAGCTTGTATAAGTCTTAAAAATCTGGCAGTGTGATTTCTCCATCTTTATTCTTTTCAAAATTATTTTGGCTTTTCTATCAATTTTGCCTTTCTGTATAAATTTTAGAATCAGCTTATCTATACAAAAACACTGCTGAGATTTTGACTGAAATTACATTAAATCTATATATTATAAGTTTGGAAAGAATTCACATGTTTATGATAGTGAGTTTGCTAATCCATGAACATGACATATTTCTCCATTTATTTACATCTTTGGTTTCTTTTACCAGCATTTTGTAGTTTCAGCATGCAGATCCTGTGTAAGTTTTGTTAGATTTATAGCTAAGTATTTATTTCCTTGGAGCTGTTATAAATGGTACTGTCCTTCTAAAAAAAAAGAATATTAAAAGGTATAAGAATAACTTTAGAAGAACTAAGATAATATAATAAATGAAAATATCATTGTAGTGGTGAAGAAAGGATGTGGGAAGAAAAGAAAATATTACAGAGTTCTCATTTGTTACAAATATTATATTAGTGCTAAAAATAATAATACATTCCATATTCTAGAGTTACTAATACATGGATTAGTGGGTGGGGATGTTGCAAAGTAGCTTAAGATGAATTCGATAAAATGGGTTCATATCAAACCTTGATGAGCTTCATGTAATATGCTAAGGTATTTGAAATTTTTCCTATAGATAGAAAAGAAAGGAATCCCCATAGGCAATGGGAAAGCTACTCAAATAATAACTAGAGTTCATTGGGAGAAGATCTGAAGAAGCCGAAAAAATGACGTGATATATTTTTTCTAAAATAGAAACAGTCTTGTGGTGATCATTTCACAATGTATACAAATATCACACCACTATGTTGTATAGCTAAAACTAATATGTTGTATGCCAATTATATCTCAATAAAAAAGAGTGAAATTTATATCCAAAGTAATTTGTAAATTTTTGTAAAAACGGGTTATTTCTTCATGATCCATGTTTATATTTTTAAGCCAGCACAGAGAAAAAAATGCACCCCTAACATAATGGACCTATCAATAATGAGCCTGAAGATAAATTGCCATTTATTAGAAAGAAATTTTGCTCTTTTAAAAAATAAAACTAAACGTTACTGAGATATTACAAGTATGGATTTCTCAAGGTAGTTTTGGATTTACTATAACAAAAGTGGGCTGCAAACATTCTCCCATGAAACAAACAGCCATTCCACAAATGGCTAGGGCTAAAAAAAGAAATGAGATGAATATTGTTCTCACTAACTTTTCCTTAAAATAGGCTTTAGCATGTAGCTTTAAAAATAAATGAATAAAAACAAAATTGTTTACCTCTGAAAAGAAACACAGCTTTAAAAACATGGCTTGTGGATACACAGAATGAAATATATATATTACACATATATAAAATCTGAAGAACACTTAGTTAACATATAGTAACTACAGACTTGCTACAACATACATTGTTGTTAACATTTTTTTCTGCACTTTCTCTATATGACATGGATCAGTTTTAAATCCCATTCTCTATAAATAAAATAATAGTAATAATTTTTAAATGCTACCATTAGTATGAACTAATTATGTATTAGAAACCATATGAGGTATAATTATTTTATTTAATTCTTGGCATGTGTTTATAGCTTAGATACCATCGCCTCATTTTACAGATGAGGAAATTATCAGGGGCAAGTCAAAGTATATCAATGTGTAATCAAGGTCATATAGCCAGTAGGCAACAGAGCTGAAAATGGCAACAGAGCTCAGTTTAGCGTGAACGCCTTCTCTGTCCATTACAATTATATTGTGCTGCCAACCAAGATATAATACTATTCTAATATGGCCTGCACCACTAGCTGGAAGTCTCCATCACTAACACAAAGTCAGCATCTGTGTATCAAGTTCGTTATTGTCATCTAAAGCAGCACATCCCCTTCAACCATCCACCGTGCTACTTTACTAGCTGCATGAGCATCTGGGAAACTTAAATTATATATGATTCATCTTCCCATTAGTGGGTTACTGCAGCAAGGCAGATAAAACTGACTCATAGTTCAGATATTAAAAGAGATGGATGTTTAAGTAACTGTATGCAGAGAAATGTGTATTCTGCCATGTCAGTATTCTGAAAATAGAAGTACCACCCCTTAATTTATCTGTTTTGTAAGTTATAAATTTGGGGTTACAGCCATTCTTAAACCGAGTCATCCTTAGAGCCAAAGCCGATTCTCAATAATGTGTGGCTTAAAGAAAGTTATATTGTATGCCTAAACTGCCGGCACAGTACCAGCTGGCTTTTTATATTTAGTCATCTAGCACCCTAAATGCACAGTTTCCACTGCAGGGTTTCATGGAAGACAGGTTTTCTTAGTGCTTTGAGTATACTGTGCCACTCCCTCTGGCCTGCAAAGTTTCCACTGAAAAGTCAGCTGATAGCCTTATGGGAGTTCTTCTGTATGTAACTAGTTGCTTTTCTCTTGCTGCCTTAAAGATTCTCTCTTAATCTTGATTTTTTTACTTTTTAATTGTAATGTATCTTGATACAGACTTTTTTTTTTATTAACAAAAATCTTTAAGAAGGATATTCATTTATTTTTGGCTGCATTGGGTCTTCATTGCTGTGAGCAGGCTTTCTCTAGTTGCGTTGAGTGGGGGCTACTCTTCGTTGCAGTGCTCAGGCTTCTCATTGGGGTGGCTTCTCTTGCTGCAGAGCATGGGCTCTAGGCGTGGGCTTCAGTACTTGTGGCACATGTGCTCAGTAGTTGTGGCTCTCGGGCTCTAGAGCGCAGGGTCAGTAGTTGTGGTGCATGGGCTTAGTTGCTCCACAGCATGTGGAATCTTCCCAGACCAGGGCTCAAACCCATGTCCCCTGCATTGGCAGGCATATTCTTAACCACTGAGCCACCAGGGAAGTCCCAATGTAGACTTCTTTGGATTCATCCTGCTTAGGACTCTCTGTGCTTTCTAGACCTGAATGTCTGTTTCCTTCCCCAGGTTAGGGAATTATTGAGCTATTATTTCTTCAAAAAAGTTCTCTGCTCATTTCTCTCTTTCTTCTCCTTCTGGACCCCTGTAATGTGAATGCTAGTACATTTGATGTGGCCCCAGAGGTCTCAAACTACCCTCACTTTTAAAAATTGTTTCTTTTTTCTGTTCATCTTGGATGATTTCTACTACTCTGTCTTCCGGATCACCAATTCATTCTTCTACAACATCTAATCTACTGTTGATACCTTCTGCTGTATTTTTCATTTAAAGTTATTGTAGTCTGAAGCTCTGATTTTTTTTTTTTTTTTTTACATTTTCTAACTCTTCGTTGGAATTCTTACTGTGTTCATCCAACTTCTCCTAAGTTCAGTGAACAGCTTTACCTTGAACTCTTTACTGGGTAGATTCCTTATCTCTGTCTCATTTAGTTTTTTCTAGGGTTTTGTCTTTTTCCTTTGTTTGGAACATATCCCTCTGTCTCCTCAATTTGCCTAATTTTCTGTGTTTATTTCTATGTATTAGGTAGGTCCATTACATCTCTTGATCTTGGAGAAGTGGCCTTATGTAGGAATATCCTACCAGATCCAGGATCCATCAGCATGCTAGATGCTAGCCCTGGCCATCAGAGCTAGATGTTCCAGGAGTACCCTCTATGTGAGCTGCACATGCCCTTCTATTGTGGTGGGGCCAGTTACTGGGGACATGCTGATAGGCAAGCTGGTCCCTGGCCCAGCAGGCTGCGAGGTCCTGCCTTGTGTGGTTGTATGGGTTTGCTGGTAGGTAGTGCAGGACCCTGGCGTGGCTGGATTTGATTCCTGGTAGTACACACCTGGGGCGGACCCAATGGTGAGCAGGGCAGTCTCCCCATGAGGCTGGCTATGCAGCCTGGTGGTTCATGACAGCTGCAGGCCTGCTGGTATGTGGAGCATTTTCCCCATATGGCTGGCTGTGTGGCTCAGCCATTCATGACTACGGCAAGCCCGCTGGTGGGTGAGGCAAGGCCCTTAGAGCTAACAGGCTAGACAGAGGATTCCAAAATTGTGCTTGCCAGCACTGGTATCGTGTGATAGAACAAGATCTCAAAAGTAGCTGCGGCCAGTGTCTCCATCCCCCAGGTGAGTTCTAGCTGCCTCCTGCCTCTCTGAGGGGATCTCCAAGATCAGCAAGTGGGTCTGACCCAGGCACCTTTCAAACTATTGCATCTGTGCTGGGATTCAGAGCACGTGAGATTTCATGCATCCTTTCAGAGCAGAGTTTGTTTCTGACAGCTCTCTGGCTCTCCTGAATGTAAGCCCTTCTGATTGTTAAAGACAGAATTTCTGGGGACTCATCTTCCTGGTACAGGACCGCAAGTTGAGAGCTCAGTGTGGGCTTCACAACCCTCACTCCTCAGGGAGGATATCTGCGGTTGTGATAGCCTCCTTGTCTGTGGATCACCAAACGGGAGGTGTGGGTCCTAATTATACCATGTCTTCATCCCTCCTACCCATCGCCTCATCGTTCCTTCTTTATATAGTTGTGGAAAACATAGATAATTGTCCTGTAAGTAGTTGTAATTTGAGTGTGCCCATGGGAGGTGGTGAGATCAGGGTCTTCCTACCCCACCATCTTGATCCCTCTGTCAAAATTATTTTTAATTAACAAATTTCACTAAAAGTTTAAATCAAAGAAAAAATAGTATAATTGCCTCCAAGAGAGCAATATCTCCTGATTTTGATGATATGAATGCTAGAACATCTATGGTTGTATTCATATCTGTTCTAAGTGTAGGTATGAAAATAATCACAGAAGTTTGGATTCTGCATCCCAGTCTCCTCCTGTGTTCCAGGAAATGGACAGGGTGCTTCATAAAAAGATGTAAGAACCTCCTTTATGCACATTATGACATAGTGGTAATGAAATCTAAGCTTGCCAGCTGACTTCTGGCCTTGAATACATTATGGTTTATCTGATTCACCAGCATGGAATGGAGCGGATTTAGTGTTTTCCTCAGAGATTATATATCAGATTCATTTTAATCTCCCTAAACAAGACTATTCCATTCATTTTAACATTTGATAGAATCAGCCCATGTTTAGAGCAAGCCATATAGACAGCTCAAATCAAATCCGTATTATTTAGCTATAGGATTTTAAAGTTTACTTAGTTAAAAAAAGGCAAACAAATGTGTTACTTCTTTATTTTCAAACCGTCTAGAGTTATACCATGAATTATGAGGTTAGAGCTATAGTTTCTATTATATTGTGGCTGGTGACTTATTTGTTTGTTTATTTATTTTTTATTCTCAATACCTACTCTGAAATGCCATACACTCTTCAAACTAACATAGTATTTGAGTAACAGCAGAAAAGGACAGAAAACCAAATATATTGTTGACAATGGTATCATGTGTGCTATATTAACAGCAAGCACAGGAACTGTGGGATAATGTTATAGAGATAGTTAAGGATGTTAGGGATACCATCTAGCGGGAAAACAACCCCTGAAATGGTTTCTACATGGTTTTAAATGTGAGATAAGCCAATTACTCCTGCCTGATTAGCAATGGGTGATAGGGCTCGTCAGAATGAATTTAAGCATGATAATGTCAATTTTAGTGAAATGGGAGGCATTCAATATGTTTAGGTATCATAATGAAGTATACATGGTGGGAAGTGACGCTACAGAGTTTGACTGGGACAAGATTATGAAAAGCCTTATAGCCTAGTGAGGGATCATAACCATTAAAAATTTGAGATGGTCGGGGCTTCCCTGGTGGCGCAGTGGTTGAGAATCTGCCTGCTAATGCAGGGGACACGGGTTTGAGTCCTGGTCTGGGAGGATCCCACATGCCGCGGAGCAACTAGGCCCGTGAGCCACAACTACTGAGCCTGCGCGTCTGGAGCCTGTGCTCCGCGACAAGAGAGGCCGCGATAGTGAGAGGCCCATGCACCGCGATGAAGAGTGGCCCCCACTTGCCACAACTAGAGAAAGCCCTCGCACAGAAATGAAGACGCAACACAGCAAAAATAAATTAATTAATTAATAAACTACCCCCAACATCTTCTTTAAAAAAAAAAAAAATTGAGATGGAGAAATTATAATAAAATAATAAAACAATTTTAGAATCTCATTGTCCATATACTTTCAAGACTGGCTTATGTATTGAAGAGAGACGATCATTCAACCTTTAGCCGAAAATACCCCTGCTAACAATTTATGGGCAATATTAAAGAGAGTACTTGAGTAATCAAAGAATTAATCCATATTTAATATGTGACTCTTGTGGGTTTCTCACCCAAGAAGTGACTTTAACTATATGTAATATACTTACTTTCTGCACCCCCAATTCCTTTGATTTGTGTCCTCAGGTGAGCTTTAATTTATGGAAGAGAAGTGTTAAAAGCCAGGAGAGAATCTAGATATGGTTGGAGAAGAACAGAGGAGAAAATTAAACAAATCATTCATAGCGTCTACTGGGATAAGATTATTGTCAAGATAATGACTCCTGCTTTAACAACAACCTAGAAAACCTATCTGCAGCCTTATGAGTCCTTTAGCTTCTAAGAACCCCAGAAGGCCCCTCTGTTAATAAGCAAGCTACACTCTTCACAAAAAAGAACAAAGCAATAAAACAGATGAAACTTATTAATATAATGTTGACCAAAAGAAGAGCAGAATATGTATAGTAAGATGCAATTGTATAAAGTTAAACAACAATGTTACTTAGAGCACGTGTGTATAGGCAGTACAAGTCCAAATAAATAAGTTTTTTAAAAAAGGTCATGATTAGTACAAGGTCAAGACAGTGATTACCTCCAAAGAAGAACAAAAAGGACATCATCAAAGAGGTAAATCATATAAAGGGTTTCTAGGATGTTAAAAGTGTCTTGTTTCTTCACCTGGGTGTTGGTTACATAGATGATTCTTTTCCAATTAATTGTTTTTTGTACTTTTATATCTGATGTGATATATTTTACAGTAATATTTTTAAAAGGAACTAAGAATACCTAATTTTTTCCAACTCTGGAGGATTAGCAGAAAATAAAAATTGAGCTGGGCCTTGAAGAATAGATAGAACTAACACAGGTCAAGATGAGATGAAAGGAATTTCCAAAGATATAAAACTGCATGGCCAAAAGGAAAGAGGTAGAGTACCAAACAGATAAGTCTGGCTGTATTGATGGGTGTATGAAGGAAGAAAAAGGAAAATTAAGCTAGAACACTATAGGCAAAGGAAACCCCTGAAAACTAAGCAAATTTGTTACAATGACAGGATTAAGGTAATGGTATTTTACCCAAGTAAGAGACCTGGATTATTCCTCTGTTTTCCCTATGCTCCACCAGCAAAATCATTTCATCCCAATACCCTGAACCATTGGGACTTAGAACAGGCAGGGCTGAAAAATCTTTAGCAATTGCCTCCTTCCAGGACTGAGAGCGCTTTAATATATCCACTTCCAACACCATGGAGTTTTAAATCCATCAACGCCTATTTGTCCTGGTCTCCAAGACTAAAGTTCTGCTTTGGTTCCTATATATGTTGCTTTGTTAGTTCCTGTTCCAGAAACAGCCCTAAAGTGGTTGAGCCTTTCAGGTTACAACTACACAATTCAGGTTCCCTGTCTCTGTGTTTCATCTGCCTAATGGGACACCTTTACTGCACTTGGAATCTGGCACTGAGTATAGTTTGCCTTTTTGAGGTCTGTGTGCCCATCTCCCTGAGAGCCCCTGTTATCTAGGCTGCTCTGCAGGTAATGTGGGCTTAGCACCTCCTCCTCAAAAAGCCTGGCTGTAAAACGTGTGGACAAGTTCCAAGATGGATTTGCATCTCCATTTCCAACTTAAAAAATAGAAATGATATTCATTGTTCAGCAAATAATGGGAATGAAAATCAACTGCTACATATGCAAAGAATTAATGCTTTATTTCTTGCTATGTTTATGCTAAAAATATCAACATCACTATTCCTAAAAGGGATGGAAAAACTGAATAAATATATGTTGCAGTTATCAACTACAGATTATTATTTTTTAATTCTATTTTCATTTTTAGGAGAAATTCAATCCTATTTGCCCAGACATGTAACAAAAATTATCTTTGAAATATACCATTTCAGTAAACTCCTTGACAAGAAATGAGAAAAATCCAAGAGTAATTTCTAATGTCCTCTAAAGTTTTTCCATTCATTAATTGTGATGATGCATACATAGCATTTTCCTTTCCCTTAAGAATGACGAGCCTCCACAGTAAAAACAAACACATGAGTACATTTTAAAAGTCTTGGATGTTTATATTTTAGCTAAATGAACAATTTATTGATTTAAAAAAATGAAGAGCCTTTGTTTTCAGATATTTTGTTTTTATTTAATATCGTCCCCATAAAACAATTATAAAAGAGGGTGGTACGAAGCAATTAAAATAGCTTTGTTTATAAATTATCCCTCCAGAGACTATGATTTGTAGTGATACATCTGTTTTCACAAATAATGATTATAATAACATTGCGTGACTACATTTTCTTCTATGTAAATATTTGTGTCCACCCAACTTATCCCACATTACTCCCACTGAAGCTATTACTGATGTGTGCTGCTTAGAAACTTCAGTGTTTTAACATGTCTCAGTTCTGTTGCCTTGCCTGTTGTATGAGTCAGCGTGCCATCCAAGGGAACTGTCAGCTCTCAGTTATTCTGTTTCATGTGTGAAATACATGAAACATTAAAATACAATGTTTTCTCTACGGCTGTTTTCTGTGCAAAATTGTAAATCAATTTCAATTTCTAAAGGGGAATATTAAGAGTGTCTGCCCATATTTACTTGTGTATTACTATCAGTCAAGACCCTTTAACTGCAGATAATTGGCAGTTACTCAAGCTAGCTCAAGCAGAGGGGGAAAAAGAAGGAATTCAGGCAGTCCTCCCAGGACAGAAAAGAGATCAGGAACCTTGGTGGAATTGTCTCAACTGTCTTTACGTACATCCCTGTCTGAAAACTGGCTTTCCCTGCTTCGAAGTGCACATAGGAAATATGAATGCCCCATGCTCCTGAGTTGTTAATATACGTATTAACGTATAAACTACGTATAAACTTCTTAATATACGTAGTATTCCATTCTTTGTTTCTTGGTCTCTTCTCAGTTTTCAGGAGAGTGAAAGAGGTTGCCCCCATCCCACCATGGTGAGAAACACTCCTCATTACAAGGAGTCAAAGCAAACCTAGCTGCTGGAAATCAACAATTCAGATAGGTTGATTTGGAAAATGGTTTTTTAAGAGGGTCAAACACTTTACACGTGTCTACTCTAAACTGTCTTACCCAAAACTAGCCTTTTTGTTTCTTGAAATACACATCTGCACTGTTAGAACCGCCTCTGGCGTCCCTGTGAATTCAGGCCCAGAATCTGAGAAGAGGCCTGAGAACCTAAACAGATATATTTTGTAATAATTAGTCCCTTTAAGAGAAAACACAAAAGTCTTTCTGATCTACTCTGTGATTCAGTTCCCTCAGGTAACTTCGGCATCAACAAATGCAGCTATTCAAGGCCCTGCCGCCTCAATTCTCACACAGAGGCTCGTTAAGCAGGTAGACAATTTGAAACAAAGCCCAGGAATGGATGTTACAAGGAAGAAGCTGTGTGAGTATTAGGCAAAAACAATGCACCATTCATTCCTCTTATTAATGAGCCGTTTCCTCTTCAGGCAAATTATTTCACCAACGTATGATAAAGAAGGGCTTCAGTCAGACCCTCTTGACAAATTGGGCATGTTGCTGGACAGGTGCCACTGTCTTAGAAAGAAACATAAGGCTTTTGCAGCAGAGCTTTCTCACAAAGCAACCAGGAGAGAGAATGCACAATTTGATCAGTCTCAGATGATCTGATCTGCAACTTCAGAGGATTTCTTTATGAGCCCAAAAGACAATAAGTCATTTGGGCAGGAAGGGAAAATGAAGACTTACAGAGAACCAAAGTCAGAGATGAATTTAGTTAGTGGAAGAGAGATCGACAAGACCTACACGGCAGAATATGGGGATTAGAAATACTATCCTCTTAGCCTTTTTGTTCTGATTTTTAGCAAATCTACAGCTCAGAGGCAGAAGATGCAGAAAGCTGAAGTCATGTTGTCAGTCCAGCCAAGTACTTCCACTGAAAAAGCTCAGTTTTGAATGTACTGCTTAAACATGCTGTTTCATTTTAACAAAGCAAATGTATTTTGATGGGACTGAATTTTTTTAGCAACAGGATAAATTTAACAAAGTCATCTTCTTTGTTATGATTCGAAAATGACAGGACATTTCTCAGCAGAGAATTCTCGTTCTTGTAGCATCATTTAAGAGATGGGAAATGGATGGCAGTAGGACAAAACAGAAAGAAATAACTGAAATTTTACTAATGGGGAAAAAAGATCATAGTACTCTAATACATTAAAGAGAGAAAATAAAGGGGAAAGAAAGAAAGGGAGGGAGGGAGGGAGGGAGGAGAGAGGGAGGAAGGGAGGAGAGAGGGAGGAAGGGAGGAGAGAGGGAGGGAGGGAGGAAAAACAGGGAGAATCTTGCATTATTGCTTTGAGAAGTCCTACAACCAATATCAATTTGGCTGCTTCTCCCTTTACTCTGTCCTATTTTATAAGATTTTATGGTTTTAATCACTTTAGGGAAGGAAGTGCAATAAAAGAGCAGTGTGATTTTCCAAATACACAGACTCCAGTAATTCCTACGAGATCCCTGTCAGGATTTTGGAATCGAGATTATGACTACTTTATGAAACGTACCCACTGAAGAGAGCTCATTTGTTACTTTATTATAACTAGCATTTACTTTGTGCCAGACAGTCTCAAGGAGCTAAACCACAAAATGAGCAGTGTTTAATATGTGCTTTGGCAGTCATGCAGACTCAAATTAGGATACCTGATTCAGATTACAATTTACCCATGTCTTTCATCCTAAAATTATGTCTCTGTAACTGCTGAGGTATTCTAAGATACTGATTTTTCAGCTCATAGGATTTTCAGCTTCCCATCAAGGACAATTTGAAATATTTCAATACTCAGCATAAAGAAGCTAGTTTCCTCCCCTCACATCCCAAAAACCTCACTCCGGGACAACATAGAGGTGACCTGACTCAGCTCCATCCTGGCACAGAGAATTGATTCTCAGTGAAATGATGGTAAAATGACCGGTTGGGACAATAATATTTTATCTTTTCCTCTATGTGGTGTTACTACTGCTGGGAGATCATACTGCTGGATCCAATCTTCCCAAACTCTGAAAAACATTCTACCACAAAAGTTGTATTATCTTCCTACCTGACCTGATTTTTTTTAGAACTAGAATCCCTGTTATGGACTATACAGCTATTTCAATTGCAAGTAATATGTTCTATTTTCCTCATATGCAAATTAGTATGCAGACAGGAAATGTTGAGAAATGGTTCTTATAAGACAACGCTGGTAGTAACTGGTTTCTGCACTGGAGCAGGAGTTCTCTGTCAGGGAGGGTTATGTCTCATTCATTGTTGTATCTCCAGCTTCTAGCTCAGCACTTGGCACATAGTAAGAACTCAACAAATATTGAAGGAACAGATGGACTTCAAAGGGAGCATCAAGTGGCAAAAGAAGGAGTGCCTCCATTTCTCTCCTATTAGACAATGACACCATTTAGAAAGATAAAGTCCAGTTTAAATTGAGTTTGTATAGTTCTGTTGGGTTGGCCAAAAAGTTCTTCCGGGTTTTTCATAGGCTCTTACGGAAAAACCCAAACAAACTTTTTTGGCCAACCCAATACTTCCACAACAAATCAAGATCACCAAAAAATATCACACTTACGAGGGTACCTAATGCCAAAATCCCAAGAGTTAAGCCTGGGTTAAATATGAATCAATTCCTGATAAGGCATTCAACACTAGGCTTGATTACTGTGACAATATATTCATAATTGAAGGGAAATAACCTAACAATTGGGGAATGTTTCAATAGATCAGGGCACAACAATGAAACAATGAAATGAAGTAAACTGTATATCCATGGAAATACTAGTTTTAAAGCACCTTCAACAGCATGATGTATCAAATTATCTGTGCCACATTTCAGATCCTATTCACCTACTAGCCATGCCTTTTTAAAAATTCTAGCTCCGCTCCAGTGACCAGCTTTGCCTAAGTTCTAAGTGATTCCCATAAGCTCAAGTTAACACAATTTGCTTTATGTCTAATACAGTGCCTCTTCCTTTTATTCCATGGCTTCCCTGCTGACGGTGAGGTGTGGCTCACCAGGGGACCTGCTCACACACTCATGCAAGGGAGTTCATATACTGTAGAGCAGACTATGGACCTGGGGAAAAGAGTCGCTGGTGAATAAATTCTTTTCCCTTTTCTCCCCCCATGACTGACAACTCTATGACGTAGTTCATTAGCTTTCTTAGAAAATGTTTCCACAGGACTGAGTTGAAAACTTTGTATTGGTTCTACCTGCTTCACTTGCCTTTTTCCTTATTCCTCCTCCCTGGAATTGCACTTTCCAATGAAGTAGGAGCACATAAGACTTTACCTCAAGCTCTGCTTTCTGGAGAAACCAGGTAAGACATTTAGAATGTCCTAGAAAGAAGACATGCAGGCTAGGATTTTGGAGCTGGAACACCCAGTTGTTGGATGGCAGCAAGCTCAAGATACTTCTGCAGAGATGTATCACCCTCACGCTCCCTATTATACTACAGTCAGTAGAATCTTTGATCATCTTGACATTTGAGTGAACAAACTGGTCCGCTAATTTAATATCCTACTAATTTGACTCTGTGAACAAGAAGAGGTAAGTATGCTAGTTGCCCTAGTAAGACACATGCATGTCAGAGAAGTAGAAATAAGATCCACAAATCCTCAGTTCTACCACATTAGTGAAGTTCTTCTGGACCTAGTGGCCTATGGCCATTAAGGTAAAGGATGTGACTGCACCTTGCACCTTATACCAAGAAAAAAGAGGCAAAACACCTGTCCTCTGGATTTTGGAGCAAGCATCTACTATACCTTTTCTCAACTCCATTTATTTGGAGACTCTTGACTAGTACTCAGAGCCAAAGAGGGACCCATAGTACATACAGGCTGAGGTGCGTGTAGCAGCTCTATTTTATTATACTTTGGGGAGTGGGCCTCAGGAGTTCCAGAAAGTATAACAGGTGATCAGACTTCCATGTCAATCACCTCTGTTGTACTGACCTCTTAACTTCAACTCACACCTAGGACCATATGGGGATTTTTTTTTTTTTTTATAATCAACAGAGAAGAAATGAACTTGGGCCTGGTTTACAGGTGAGTTGGCACAATATAAAAGTGGATTGTGGACTGCTGAGCCCCACAGAAGGTGGCCCTAAGGAACAGTGGGAAGCTTAAGCGGTATTAGATGATCCACTTTGTATGGAGGGAGAAGTGACCTGAGGTCCAAATATACAATGACTCCTGGGCAGTGATAGATGTTTTAGTGGCTGGGAAAGGATCAGTAGGGGGAAAAGACTGGGAAATTAGGGATGAGAAAATATGGGGGAACACTAGGTGATCTGGGTACTGCAAGGGGTTTGCTGTAACAGATACAAGAATTGCTTCAGATCTCTCATCCACAGCTGTCTCTTATTCCAGATGCCACTGTTGTAACAAGGCATGCACATGTTCTGACCAACTTTGCACTGTGACATCTCGCCTCCTGCCTGAAACTTCCTCATTGATGCCAAGGTTTGAGACACAATCAGAGCCCAGTGAACCCCATTTTGTAACCGAAGCACGTGCAATGCAGAAGTACAGGGGTATCGATATTCTATGAGAAGTTGGCCAGTAGGAAATGCATCTAATGTATAAATTTTCTTCCTTTGTCCCCTGGAAAAGAGGTCCTAATACAGTATGTGGTGTTTCTCATGGAATGGACCCCACGACCAAGTACGCGGCGCTTATTATCCGTCACCTTGCTATCACATTTTTATGCTGGCTTTTCTCTATCCTTTCTCTGCTTCATTTGTTCCTCCCTGACCTGCTGCCTCGTATACTCCAGAATAAAGTCCCAGGCTCTGATTTCTTGAAAACTAGATTAAGACACATGAAAAAATCATCATGGTATAAAGTTATATGACCAAAAACAGAATACAAAATTATATATCTGAATGACTTGTTTTGTAAAAAGTGATGTCTAGAAAAAACTGTTAAGAAATATATATCATGAGGGAGATGCAAGAGGGAAGAGATATGGGGATATATGTATATGTATAACTGATTCACTTTGTTCTAAACAGAAACTAACACACCAAAAAAAAAAAAAAAGAATATATATCAAACAGAGTGTTAACAAGTGCTATTTCTTGGGAGCAAGACTAGAAATGGTTACTTATTTATTTTATATTCTAGAGTCTCCAAATTTTTTACATTGAATATATGTTATCTTCAAACTCTGAAAAAAATTTTCTATGGAAAAAAGTGTCATCAGGTTTCTATAATAGAAAGTGATCTAAGGACATGGTCATGGTACAATCCACTCCCTGCATGGGAATGGATTTCTTATAAAACAATGAAGAAGGGTCAAGTTCTAGAACAAGCTCAGTTTGCCGCAAAACAGAGATGGAGCTCAACAATGTAGATATGCAGAAGCAAAGAGCATAGAGACCCTTGCAGAGGTGCAACAGGGGCTGTGAGTTGTCACGGAAGCTAGGACTGGGGCTGAGGACAAGTAGACCCAGATCCCTAGGTACACTGACATCATGGGGGATGGGTGCTGGTTGCAGAACTCATGACGGTGAGATGTCATATTAGCCAATGTACATGTGTGCTATGTGGCGGTCAGGATGAAGAAACACAGCTTGAGTTGATGGCCAGGGAGCAACATGAGGAAACTAGATACCAGAAAAGGCAGTGCTTCCTACATTACTTCATGCTGACTGTCAGCCCCTCTGCCATATTTGTAAAGTAAGACCAGAAATGTACAGTAGCCATCCTGGAAGAATTTTCTGCAGCAATTTATTTAAAAAATAAAGCTAGACCCCTGTAAATGGGGTTAGGCAAGTCATTATAACTTGGAGGTTCATTCAAAGAATACAGTTTTAAAATCAAATGACAAGCACTCACTGAAACTGATGTTGATTTTACCCACAAAATCAGACAGGACCACAGAACTTCATATTTCCACTTTTAACTTTCAGTGATTGAGCCCAGTTTGCCCAATCCATGAGGTGAAAATATCCTTGGGGGGAGAAAAGACACATGATGTTGTTTGTCAGAGAGAAGGAAATAGAGGGTAGAGAGAAGGAGACTGAGGACAAGAAGTGGGGGGGTAGAAGTAAAGAGGGACAGGGCCAGCTTCCTGCAAGTGTGTTTCCTGCAGCTGCACGAGGCCCTGCACTTAGATTCCAAGTTTGGTTTAATGCCCTTTTGTCGGGGTCTTGAAATTCTTAATGTTTATTTTGTACAAGCGATAGAGCCGGTCCTGAGGCAGAGAGATAAGGCAAGAGAAGTCAAAATGGAAATAAAGAAACAAAAGAATTATTTTAGTCTAGTTAAGATGAAAGAACTAAGAGGCAAAATGGGCTTTACACAGCAGGTGCTCGGTGAATGTGGCGCAGTATTGAGTTGAGTGGGATGGGGAGAAACTGGGGCATACAAGATATTTGATGCTGTTTTACTGTCATTAACTAAGTGCTCAAAGAAGCGTATCTGTGGCATCCTCTTAGTTTCTCAAGACCCGGAGGCACAGAGTGATAGAAAAAGCACAACAGATACGCAAATGTGGTAACGGGAATAAACATGAACACTGAACAAGTTCATGTGCACGTGTGAGGGTTGGTGGCAGGGTTGGGGGGTGTTCAAAGGGTGAGACTGGGGCATCTATAGGACACTGGGATCAGTGACCTGGAAGAGTATAGGGTAGGGGCCAAACAGACAACCGAAGTGCCTTTATACCATATAATGTTGATACATTAAAGTGTCAAAAATCCAACCTGAAATGAAATCCACCTCATGGAAAGTTTCCCTACAAATAAGATTATACGATTATATTTTCTTTGTCACGAGCACTGTTTGAGACACTGGGAGTCTGGTGGTGAATAGGAAAGAGCATGAGTCCAGTCCTAAGAGAGTTTATAGCTTAGTGAGCCTACTTATGCAACTCTATTATGAAAATTGTAATCAGTGCTTTGAAGAAAATATAATGAGTTATAAAAATTTATATATTGGACACCTAATCTAGTATGAGGAAGGGAATTTGAGAGCCTTCCTGAAGAAGTAGCATTTAAATTGAGATTTGCATGAATAGAAGTCAGCCAGGCATAGGGTGAAGGAATTATAGGAGCATTTGGGGCACATAGCTACTGTACCCAATTATGTGAGGCCTAAAGACCCCACAGCAGAGAGTTTTGCTTTTCTTTTGTTCCCTGCTGTACCTGACCACTTAGGGCAGTGCCTGACACACAGTATATGCTCAATAAACACTTACAGGATGAATGAATGAATGAATACATGAATGATATATTCTAGGATAAAGTTTGAAAAGCCCTGAGCCAATGGGATCAAGATAAAATTAACCCTTCTAAGAGTAAGCAGATTGTAGCCAGCAACAAGTAGATGTGGAAATAGATTCAAGAAATAGTGGGAAAACGGCACTGCTAATTAACCATCAAGGTCTGAAACAGTTTCAATCACTCCCATTCAGAATCACACTCCGCAGAGACAGCACTTTTTCACAAGCTATACATCAAGGAAGTCCACAGTTAAAAAAGCACACGTTATGCAATTCTAAGTAATGGGTCATCCTTTATAGAGACCAGCTCAGCCCTAGTAACTCCACAGACCTTTGAGCAAACTATCATGCATTTCTCATGAGCCATTAAGGCTTGAGTAGAAATACTTCTGTTTTACTTTCTTTCAGTCTAAGCTAGCTGACCACTGACCAAGACAGAGAGTTTTTATTGCCTAATTCTTAAGTCACTTTGCTGGATTGTTTGACTTGGACAGAAATGTAAGGCTTAACAGAGACTCACTGGGGTGAGGAACTCAGGACTCACCCCCTTTTCTTTTCTATGATTCCAGTCTCCACTAAAGGGCTGCCCCACCCACAGAATCAATTTTCTGAAAGAGTGACTTCAGTCTTTGCAACAGAAAGCAAAAGAAAATTGGAACCTTACTTAAATGACTGCTTGCACTTTTACACTTTAGAATCACCTAAATGAGAATTTCCTGTTGTTACCATCTAATCTTGCTGTCTCTAAGTGAACAGTGTAATTTAAAATATTTATTTTGTAAATTAGTATTCTTTGCCTCTCACATGTAATAAATCGTAAGTACCAGTAGGCTGTATATAAAAATCACAATACATTTTCATTATTTCTTTGATGAAGTCCAATACCTATAATAAATAGACCAAGAGCTCCTGAAAGGCAAGAACGATGTCAACCATATTTAAACTATTTTAACTCTATTTTTAATGTGCCCGATATGCATCAGTTTCCTTTCTAGAGCCTATCTCCTCATTGAACAATTTTTTAAATCCAATTTTATTTATCATTTATTTTGTGCCAGACACTGAGCCAGACACCACATTCACATGACATGTTGATTACAAGAGTCCATATACACAAAATTCTAAAAAATATACTAGGCACAGAAGAAGCACTCAATAAATGTCAGCTATTAATTTCTCATTTAAGCTGCACGTATCTAACAATATCTAACAAGGTAGGTATTGTTTTCCCACACCACAGTGAAGACAGTGTTCAGTGAGGGAAGCGTGAAGCAACTTGCCCGAAGTAACCCAGCCGGTTTGTGTCTGAATTCAGATGTGTCTCCTCTCCTGCAGCCACTCCTCACTGCATGTGATTTCATAATATTCTTGGTACAGATTTTGTGGCTTGACAAAAAACACGTGCCCTGATAATACAGAAACCTAAGCCCAGCTCAGACGAATGGCATAATGTAAAGTCCACGCAGACAGAAGAATACTGACTTTTCTCTTTGAGGAAGTGAAGTCAGCAGCATAAGGAACACAGGCTGCAGAGACTGCGGTAAGAGCAAAGGAGAACTCAGCCTGTCGTGTGTGTGGCCTTTCCCACAGCACAGACCACCCTAGAGGACTCACTCCTCCAGCATGTTTACTAAGTACCAGCTTTGTACAAGGTACTGTGTTGACACTGGGCAATGAGACAAAGATGGGTAAGTTAGAAGTGTTAACAGCCATCGGGGAGATAACAGACTAAGAGCAAAACAGACCCAAGACAAAAAAACAAAATAACTGCAAACTGGGATATATTCTATGATGAAAGCAAAGGGGATACTGAGATAGAGACTTGGTTACAACTTTAGGCATTCAGGAAGCAGTCCTTGTAGTTTTTGGATTTCATATTCACTTTTAAAATATAATAAATATTATTCACAACCACAAAAAATACATCATAAGTACAGACTGTCCCATAAGTAAAATGATATTTTTAAAGTATTTTATATGAATTTTATATTCACAGAATGCATCATATAGATGGGTTAAAAACAAAACACTATACGGTCTTAATAGATTCAGGAAAAAATGTCATAAAGTATCATCAGTACATGACAAAAACTCATAGCCATTTTCCAATAAAAGACATATCTTCTCTTAATGAAAGGTATTCACAGAACTACAGAGAGCACTGGTTCTCAAACTTCAGTTTGCCTGAGAAACACCTAGGGGGTCCCATTAGAACACTGATTTCTGAGACTAACCCCTGTCCCTCAGAGTTTCTGATTCAGTAGGGCTAGGGTGGGGCTTAAGAATTTGAATTTCTACCAAGTTCCCAGGTGATGTTAATCCTGCTGGTCAAGGATACTGGCCCTACTTTGAGCTCCACTGATTCACAGGCTTAATTGTAAAATGGCAGAAGCATTCACTGCTGAAGTCAGGATCAAAATAAGAATTCTCCCTTCTACTTTATCATTTATAGACCCTATATAGAAAAGTTAAAAAGTAAAAGAAAGAAGAGGTTTAAAAATTAAGCAGAACAAAATGTTGTCTTTATTTGTGGGCAATGTGAGAGACAATATGTATCATCCATTCACTTACTGAATAAAAACATTCAGCACAGAGGTTCTTACGATATGCCAGCAAGAAGCAATCAAACAGGTAATTCTATACCTTTCAGAAAATTATCTCAAAAACAATGCTCTACCTAGAGATAGAGCTAAAAAAGGTGTAAGAGCTATATGTAGAAAAGATTTTAAATTTACTGAAGCATGCAAATGAGGGCCTCTGAAAGGGATGGAGATATATACAATATTAATAATGCTATTAATCTGTGAATTTAATTAATTGATAAATATAAAGCAACACCAATCAACACCTCAACAGGGCTTTTCATAGAATGTAACAACCATAAATTCATGGAAAAATACAGAAACAAGGAATCTAAGAAAAGTTGGAGGAGTAGGCGGACATATATAAATTAGAACTATAGGTGCAGTCAGACGGAATGAAGATCAGAACAGAAATCCCAGAAATAAACAAATCCACAAATGGAAACATAACATATGAAAGAATGGCATTAGAAAGTACTGACTTTTTAAATAAATGATGGAAAAAAGAGACTTCCTATAAGGAGCAGAACTTTAAAACTTATGTAAGTAATTTCTCCCTAACCAAGATTATACAAATACTTCATTAGTTTTTTCTTCCATAAAAATAAAAAACAGGGATCATAAATTTAAAGACTAGTATATTCAAAAACATCACATTTCAAACTTCAAAGCAAGGGACTTCCCTGGTGGCCCAACAGTTAAGAATCCGCCTCCCAGAAAGGACAGCCTCTTCAATAAGTGGTGCTGGGAAAACTGGACAGGTACATGTAAAAGTATGAGATTAGATCACTCCCTAACACCATACACAAAAATAAGCTCAAAATGGATTAAAGACCTAAATGTAAGGCCAGAAACTATCAAACTCTTAGAGGAAAACATAGGCAGAACACTCTATGACATAAATCACAGCAAGATCCTTTTTGACCCACCTCCTAGAGAAATGGAAATAAAAACAAAAATAAACAAATGGGACCTAATGAAACTTCAAAGCTTTTGCACAGCAAAGGAAACCATAAACAAGATGAAAAGACAACCCTCAGAATGGGAGAAAATATTTGTAAAGAAGCAACTGACAAAGGATTCATCTCCAAAATTTATAAGCAGCTCATGCAGCTCAATAACAAAAAAACAAACAACCCAATCCAAAAATGGGCAGAAGACCTAAATAGACATTTCTCCAAAGAAGATATACAGACTGCCAACAAACACATGAAAGAATGCTCAACAGCATTAATCATTAGAGAAATGCAAATCAAAACTACAATGAGATATCATCTCACACCAGTCAGAATGGCCATCATCAAAAAAATCTAGAAACAACAAATGCTGGAGAGGGTGTGGAGAAAAGGGAACACTCTTGCACTGCTGGTGGGAATGTGAATTGGTTCAGCCACTATGGAGAACAGTATGGAGGTTCCTTAAAAAACTACAAATAGAACTACCATATGACCCAGCAATCCCACTACTGGGCATATACCCTGAGAAAACCATAATTCAAAAAGAGTCATGTACCAAAATGTTCATTGCAGCTCTATTTACAATAGCCCGGAGATGGAAACAACCTAAGTGTCCATCATCGGATGAATGGATAAAGAAGATGTGGCACATACATACAATGGAATATTACTCAGCCATAAAAAAAACTAAATTGAGCTATTTGTAATGAGGTGGATAGACCTAGAGTCTGTCATACAGAGTGAAGTCAGAAAGAGAAAGACAAATACCATATGCTAACACATATATATGGAATTTAAGAAAAAAAAAGTCATGAAGAACCTAGGGGTAAGACAGGAATAAAGACACAGACCTACTAGAGAATGGACTTGAGGATATGGGGAGGGGGAAGGGTAAGCTGTGACAAAGCGAGAGAGAGGCATGAACATGTATACACTACCAAATGTAAGGTAGATAGCTAGTGGGAAGCAGCCGCATAGCAGAGGGAGATCAGCTCGGTGCTTTGTGACCCCCTGGAAGGGTGGGATAGGGAGGGTGGGAGGGAGGGAGACGCAAGAGGGAAGAGATATGGGAACATATGTATATGTATAACTGATTCACTTTGTTATAAAGCAGAAACTAACACACCATTGTAAAGCAATTATACTCCAATAAAGATGTAAAAAAAAAAACAAGAAACAGAATCCACCTCCCAAATGCAGGGGACATGGGTTTGAGCCCTGGTCCGGGAAGATCCCACAGGCCGCAGAGCAACTAAGCCTGTGTGCCACAACTATTGAGCCTGCACCTCTAGAGCCGTCGTGCCGCATCTATTGGGCTCGTGTGTCACAACTACTGAAGCCCACGCGCCTAGAGCCTGTGCTCTGCAACAAAGAGAAGCCACTGCAGTGAGAAGCCCATGCATAGCAATGAAGAGTAGCCCCTGCTCGCTGCAACTAGAGAAAAGCTCGCGTGCAGCAACGAAGACCCAACACAGACAAAAATTTTTTTAAAAAAAGTTTTAAAACTTCAAAGCAAAAGACCCATAAGCAAAATTAAAGGTCAAACAACAGGCTGGATCGAGATTATTTAAATACACATAATAGACAAAGAATCTCAACCAGAATTCTGACTAATCAACATAAAGCAGACAAGCAAGGGCTAAGAAAAATGGTCACAGGATGTCAACAGCCACTTGACAGAAGAGGAAAGCAAGATGCGCAATAAACTCGGGAAGTGATGTTCAACTTCACTGGTAGTGAAGGGGACACAAATAAAATAATAATGAAAGACAATTTCCTACCCCCTCTGATTTAAGAAACTTCATGAAAAGCCTAGAAACCCCAGGTGTTGGAGAGGATGTGAAGAAATGGTATCTCCTATCCTGGTGGAAGTAAAAATTGGTACAGACCCTTTAAGAGCCATTTGGCTGTACCTACTGTGCGTATCCAAGAGGAATACATTAATGCTGACACATGTAAATGATGTTAAATGTAAGAATGTTCAATGTAGTACTGACAGCAATAGTAAATATCATGAAATAATTTGTTTTCAACAATAGGAGGATGGACAAGTTGTGGAAAAATAATATAATGAACAACATACAACTATCCGTTAAATATCCCTATTAGCATAGATATCTGGTTTTGAGTGGGGCAGAAAAAGTCAAATTCCAAAATGAGAACATTTGTGGGTATTTTGAAAACCTACAGATCAACCCACTGTATTTCATGTAATAGCAATATCACAGTCAGACCCAGGGGGCTATCCATCAACTTCGGAATAGTGGTGCATTTTTGGAGATGGGAGGGAAAGCTCAGGGTCTCCACCTGTATTCCCAATACAGTGCCTTATAAAGCTTGCATTCATCAACCAGCTCACCAAAATTCATGTTAGTAAAGACTCTAGTGATTCAGATAAATAAATTCCTTTCTTCTTTATTGATGGTGGTGACTTGACACACTTTTAAAAAGACCTTGGCTCATTTCTGTTAAAAGTTTCTTTGGGAAAATTCAATGACGCAGAATCCTTCCATAACCCCTCAGGTTGACGGCTGCCATTATTAAAATTGTTACCATATTGTGACGAACTTCTGGGAATTGTGTTAATCAAATTGCAAGAAAATGTCATTTCCTTAAAGAAAATATTTGGTTTCACCAGCCTGTAAATCTGTATTAACAATTCTAAGTCACCGGTTCAAACTGAAGGCCAGTACCTTGTTCATAGTAATCAACTGCAGATAAATCAGTTTGAGTCATTTGGCTATCGTCTCTAAGAGACACTGTTAATATTAAAATACTCAATGCTACCTGCTTAGGATGCTTGCCGTCATACACTATTTCCAGTTTCTTTGTAAGTTTGCCAAGTGTTTTCAAATATATCCCTTGGGAAAATGACCTATCAGTAATTTTTTCCTGCATTTTCTCAGGCTGATAGGAGAGAAGGTCTTTGATCACGTTGACTGAGGGCTTTCTTTTCAACTAAGAAAACTTCTTAGTTTTCTAAGTACAGAGAAACCTTATGCTTGTGCAGCTAGGCAGAGCTTTGTGCCAGCACTGGATATTTGTATGTCATACATAAAGCTTAAAAGCCGAAATCATTACCTACAGGTTGGAGGAATAGAGAATGTCTCAATATTTTAACTGAAATTATGTTAGGGCTCTTTTAAATTTCATCCTTTGGAATGCCAGTTATTTGCTCTTTTCCATTAGTTTTCTCCACTAAATCCTCTTCCCTTCCCACTCAATCCCTCCTCCCACACCCTACCCCTACACAGAAAATAACTGAGGTTCTTTCACAGAGGAATATTTTGTTTCCAAAATTTGAGATAAAAACCTAACAGTAATAAAGTCATCATTTTCAACGAAATTGACAAAAGTCATCATTCTTTTTTGTTTCCAAGTGGTGGGAGAACAAATGTTATTTAGAAATATCACACCATAAGACACTGGAAAGCATTAGGGGAATGGGTTTCACATCAGGAAATCTAGGGAGGAAACGATCCCTTCTTGTGAGATGGTGTTAAGTTTCTTTTTCCAGGGAGGGCAAAAGATCCACTAAGATGAAAGCAAAGCAAGGATGCCTGTGATAGCAGTGAAATTCATTTATTTATTTTCTCCCAGGCAGAGAAAGAAATCTGACAAATTAATTCTAATTTGGGGCAGGGGAGAGGTCAGATTTCATTTTCTTTCTTTCTTTCTTTTTTTTATTGGAGTATAATTGCTTTACAATGTTGTGTTGTTTCTGCTGTACAAGGAAGTGAATCAGCTATATGTATACATACATCCTCTCCCTCTTGGACCTCCCTCCCACTCCCCCTGCATCCCACCCATCTAGGTCATCAAGAGCACTGAGCTGATCTCCCTGTGCTATACAGCAGGTTCCCACTGGCTATCTATTTTACACATCGTAGTGTATTTATATCAAACCTAATCTCCTAATTTGTCCCACCCTCCCCTTCCCCCTGTGTCCACACATCCATTCTCTACATCTGCATTTCTATTCCTGCCCTGCAAATAGGTTCACCTGTACAATTTTTCTAGATTCCACATATATGCGTTACTATACAATATTTGTTTTTCTCTTTCTTACTTCACTCTGTATGACAGACTCTAGGTCCATCCACATCTCTACAGATGACCCAATTTCATTCCTTTTTCTGACTGAATTTCCCTATATTTTGAGTATCGTTGCATTTAGAAATAAAACAATTTCAAAAAATTATATATTTGTTGAATTGTTTGACTCTGGTCCATCATAACATCATTGAGAATTGGTTTCCCACCTGTGAAATATGGCTGTCTTTACCTACCTCACAGGGTAATTATGAAGCTGAGCTGTTGGGAGAAAAAAACTGGTCTAAGAGAGGAAATCCAAACATTTGCAGAAGTTTAGGGGGTCACTGAAATATGATCACCAAGGTGAGAGGCGAGCGGGCTCTGTAGAGTTTGAGACGAGCAAGTACACTCACAAAAGTATTTCATTTCTTAACAAACTGTTAACCCTGCGCTAGACTAAAACCAAAAACAAAACCACAAGTCTTTGACCACTCCCAAATGTTAGTTTGCAGCCCCTTTAGTAATAAAAGAATGGGCTCTGGCTTGAGACAGCCTAACAGTTTGAAATCACCTCAAAGTAACTTAGGTCCTTAAGTAACTTAGGAAAGTTCTTAATTTCTCCCCCCCCCCCCATTTTATTGAGATATAATATACACATAACATTGTGTAAGTTTAGGATGTACAAATGTGCTGACTTGATACACTTATAAAGTACAAAATAATTATCATCAAAGTGTTAGCTACCACTTCCATCCCATCACATATTTACCATTTCCTTTTTGTAGTGAGAACATTTAAGGTCTGCTCTTAGCAACTTTCAAGTATATGATACGGCGTTTTTTTTTTTTTTTTTTCTTTTTTTGCGGTATGCAGGGCTCTCCCTGTTGTGGCCTCTCCCGTTGCAGAGCACAGGCTCCGGACGCGCAGGCTCAGCGGCCATGGCTCACGGGCCCAGCCACTCCGCGGCATGTGGGATCTTCCTGGACCGGGGCACGAACCCATGTCCCCTGCATCGGCAGGCGGACTCTCAACCACGGCGCCACCAGGGAAGCCCCAAAGGTTTGGGGTTTTTTTGTTTTATTTTTTTTAGTATTATTAGCTATCATCGCTGTACATTAATCAGATCCTCAAACTTGTTAATCTTATAACTAGATTGTACCCTTTGACCAACACCTCTAATTCTCACCACCCCTCCTCAACCACCACTCTGCTCTCTGCTTCTCTGAGTTTGTCTTTTTTAGATTCTTCATGTAAGTGATATTATACAGTATTTGTCTTTGTCTGACCTGGGAAGTTACTTAATTTCTTTAAGTCTTGATTTCCCCCAAATGATAACATTATAACATTATGTTTCCACATTGAGACATACAGATAATAATAGTATATTCCTCTTACAGTGCTATAGGACTCAAACAATATCAGGTGTGTACATCCTACCTCCTCAATAAATGGCTGTTGTTACCACCTCATTAGAGTACTTTGTACACAATAATGTTCTATACAGATGTAAGAGGTTTTGGGTTTATTTACTATCATTTGCTATGTGATATTTAAATAATAAATTACAAATATCAAATCAAATATATAGAGTTCAGATAAATTAATCACTTCCAGGGTGGCGGTGAGGAGACATTATTTTAAATGTTATAATTCTTTCGCATGCAGATAAATGTTTATTTAATTATTAGATCCTTGTGGGATACATTCTTATGAATACAATGAATAGAAAACTATTCTTAAATTTTCATTGAGAATAAAACTAGATCTAAATAAGTTAATCTTTTTTGGGGGGGAATTTCAGACAGTAAAGAAAAAAACATTGGGCATGATCCACCAAAAAAAAAATATAGATCTACAAAGCTTCCTTTTTTTTCTTGCGCAATATATCATACACACCAAAGTATATATAAGGATATATAATTTGAAGAATAAAAATAAAGCAATCACCCCTAGAGACATCATCCAGGTTAAGTAATAGAACACTGCCAGTAATGTCTTAGCAGCCTCCTGTGCTCCCCTCCCAAATGAATTTCCTCTCCTTCCAACGACAACTAATTTCTTTCCTTCCTTCTATGCATGCAAATTTAAACAATGCATTGTTTAGCTTGGCCTGTTAGAACTTTGTTAAAATAGAATCACATTGTATAAATTCCACAGCCACTTCTTTCGCTCAACATTGTGTTGATAGAATTTTTTTGCACTGGTGTGTGTAGCTGTAATATGTTCATTTTCCTTGTAGTCTAATATTATGATGTATGTATATACCATGATTTATTTATCCAATCTATATTAGATTAACATTTCTATTGTTTCCATTGAGAGTTGCTATGAAAATTTTTGTGTAAGTTTCCAGGTAAACACGAATAAGAATTTCTCTAAAGTATGGATCAAGAGTGGAATTCCAGGGGCTTCCCTGGTGGCGCAGTGGTTGAGAGCCCGCCTGCCAATGCAGGGGACACGGGTTCGTGCCCCGGTCCGCGAAGATCCCACATGCCGCGGAGCGGCTGGGCCCGTGAGCCATGGCCGCTGAGCCTGTGCATCCAGAGCCTGTGCTCCGCAATGGGAGAGGCCACAACACTGAGAGGCCCACGTACTGCAAAAAACAAAACAGAACAAACAAAGCAAACAACAACAACAACAAAGTTCTTCATACTAACTTCTAAAAATCTTTATAATTTTGCTTTTCACATTTATAACTGAGAGTCACCTGATTTCATTTCTTCCTATAGGTATAAACAAATGTCCCACTTACTTAAAAGTCCAGGTTTTCTCAATGAATCTTCAATACCTCCTCAGTAAAATGTCTTTTTTTCCATGTAATCTTTACTAGATTCAGTGTTCTATTTGTTTGACAATTTTTATATCCCTGCACCCATAGACACTAATCAGTAGAGATTTTTAAGTTTTCATGTCCAGTAGGGCCAGTATACCCAACTTGCTCTTCAAGAGTATCTTGATGGCTTGGGAACTTTGTACTTTCATGTAAATTTTTCATTCATTTTGCCAAATTCCATTTAAAAGATAAAAATTTTAAAAGCATTAGCTCTACAGATCAATTAGGAGAAAGTGACACATTCACAATATTGAGTCCTCTATGCCATGAACATATTCTATTTGTTTTCAAAAAAATGTTATTTCAAGAGTTCTGCAAGTCATTCTATACAGATTTTGGACAAATGTTGTTGGATTTATTTCTAGTTACTTTATGCTTTTAAGTTAATATAAATGATACACTTTTTAAAAAGATTCATTTTAACTCTTTTAGCTACTATATTAGAAATGCAACAGATTATTGTATTATTATTCTACCTACACTCTTACTAAACTCTTATTTCTAACAATTTACTCCTTGGGGATTTTAATTCTTTTGGGTATTCTATGTGTTACCTGCAAATAATAACAGCTTTGTTTCTTCTTTTAGGATTTTTACACCTTTTATTTACCTTGCCTTACAGAACTGGCTCAGATCTCCAGTATAATATTGAATAGAAACAGTGATAAAAGGCATCTTTGTCTTTTGCAGATTCTAAAAAGAAGCGTTTTGGTTACTTACTATTGAATATCATGTCTGTGTATGAAAGGATGTTGAATTATAGTAAATGAAAGGCTTTGAGGAGCTTATATTAAGATGATATTATATATAGTTTTTACATTCAATCTATTCATATTTATTTCCTAGTTTTAAACAAACTTTATTCTTAGCAAAAATACAACTTGGTCATGATGTTTTATTACATTTGTTCTACATTGCTGGATTCAGTTTCTCAATATTTCAGTTAGGCATTTTGCATTTATGTTCATTAGTGAATCTGACTTGAATTTTTTCTTATGTATACTCTCATTAGTTATTTTGGTATTAGTGTTTGCTAGACTAACTTTAAAAAATGAATGGGTAGAGGAGAATATATCTTTTTCTATGACCTCAAATATTGAAATTATTTATTTCTTTAGCACGGAGCACAACACTGTGGCAGTCACAACGACATGTGATCCACAAATCTTCTTCCTTTTTCTGCAAGGCACACAGCTAGACTGTAATTTTCTGCCTCCCCACAGTTATATGGAGCTATTGACTACGTTCTGGCCAATGGAATGTGGTCTGCATTATGAGAGCAAATGGGATACGGTATGTAAAAGTCTTTTGTTATAATGAATATTCACATCTGACACATTACTTTAAAAACTTTCCTCATTTTTTAGAGGTGGACAGTAACATAAACCAGAAATGGTAGTGTGTGGATTAAAATCTATATGTAAAGGGCCTAGAAGCTAAATGTGTATTTAATAAATGTAAATTGTTACTATCACTTGAGGCAATAATGGTATGTTGATAACACAATACTATTACATATTCCAAAGAGATTTAACTCTGAATCTATATTCCTTGTAAAGAAAAAAAAAAACAAAAACCCAAGTCTATAACTGTAGTTTCCAAAGGAAATAAAACAGAAATAAAAGAAATGTAATTAAGGAAAATAAAGTCTTTGGAATTAAATGTTACTCCAGACAACTATCATACAAATACTCTAAATCTTTTATTTTGAATTAGGTGAAATGGTCAAAAATGTGGTTACGGAAGCATTCTTAGAACTTCAGAGCATTTTGTTCTGTTCCTCATCCAGCATCAAAATGGCCGAGAGGAATAGCAGGAAAAGCTAGGTGGTCAGCCTTTGTACCCTTCTATGCAAGGCTCCTTTCTGTCATGATAGAGACCAGAGATCTGAGAAACTGCTAGATCTCTCACAGACTGGAAGGTCTCTCAGTTCTGGGAGAGTCACCCCCTCTGTTCCATTCAGAGCAACAATAGGTTGAGTTTAGGCAGGAACAATGATGTTTCTCTATAATGCCTGCTCTCCTGACAGGTGAGATCAGTCTAATTTGAACCTCAAAGACAGCCTCTGAGGAAAAATGGGGTACAAATCAGTTAAGTATAGTGACTGTTTTTACATGAATCTTGGATATTGTTAGAATGAGCTTTCTTTATTTCTTTCCATAAGCCACTGTCCAGCTCACAGTACCTTTGGGTAAGGTAAAACAGAACCTGTACTAGAATACACAGTATAAGGACTAGGTATACTAATGGGTAGGATATGAACCTGGCCTCCATGATGTGGTCAACCAGATCGGTTTGGTGAGGGTGATAATTACTGACATGGTAGTTATGACCTGGTAAATGGTCAGGGAGGCAGTAAGGACACTAGTAAAGAATGCTAAGTTTGGCATGTGTGGAAATAAAAAAAACTAGATTCCATTCCAACTTCTTTTCATTGTGAATTATTGTGAAATCATAATATTTCTTCACTTCTAAAATGGGGCCGTTAGTAGGCCTGAGTACCTTACTTGTTCACACCAAGGAGCAAGGAGGTAGAGGAAAGCAAAGAAGGGTCATATGATAGCTAAAACCACCTGGACAAAGACGACATAGCAGAAAATTAGCTTTAGAGAACAAGGAGCTTATGAATTTTATAAATATAAAAATATGTATACATATAGTAGATAGCGTCAGGGAGAGAAAAGTAAATAGTATTGGTTATTTTGTGGCAGTCAGTTGTACAGTTCCAATATATTCTAAGTTCTGGGGCTAAAATCAATGTTCTTTTCAATGTGACCTTTTCCAAACAGTCTCTGACATTGATCAGTGAAATGTTGATATTGATGTGCCTTGGTAATTTACTTACTGCTAAAAATAAAAATGTCTGTTGTCCTAATCAATGATGAAAATGAGTCTTTTTACACAAAGAGCCACAAGCCCTTTATGGTTAAGGTGAGTTTATCTCTCGATTATAAAAAACAAAACAAATAAAAAAACATAAAAACCTCTTTAAGTGGTATTCGAATGGGACTGAACAAGTTTCATTTATTTTAGAAATATGTGTAAAATAATTGTGGGGAATCAGTACACGGGTTGGATAAAGCCAGAAAAGATTTTCAAATCAAAAAGGAACCAAAATACCATAGAAGAACTTAAAAATTTCTAATAATAGGTATATATAGTCATTGTAGGAAAATTAGAATATACAGAAATATAAAACCGTATATAATAATCAGACTTTACCCTCAGAGTTACCTATCTATTAATGTTTTGACTTATATCCTTCTAGACATTTATTTGGGGGGGGGAGATTAAAAAAAAAAGGACAACTTCTCTGCCAGGGACTATCCTTACAACAGTTCTAGGAGTGACTTGACATTATCTCCATTTTACAAAGCAGGACACCAACATTCAGAAAAGTCAAGTTACTTGCTTAGAGGCTGATAAGTGGCAAAGTATGATTCAAATTCAGACAAAATGATTGCAAAGTTTAAGGTTTTCCCTGAACCCAAAGACACTGAAAAGAATAATGGTGCTCAAAGTGACATGAGCAAGATGGAGAAGAGGAAGCACCAGACCCTCTTTCCTCACATGTAGATACCAATTCAACAGCAATGCATGAACCAATTCTCCTGAAAATAAAAAAAGAAAAGAAATCAGCAAATTTCTCTAATTAGGAATACACACACACACAATACAGAGCAGACACATCCACAGAAAAGGTTAGAGAGGTCTCAAGGATCAACAGCTGGCCTGACTGGTGAAGTTCTTTCTGTGTATGAAGCTAGTCCATAAAGACAGGGCGAGGTGGCTGTTATTTTAAATCATGGATACCAATGCAAACTTACTAGGAACACAAAGAAACGGGGGGAAAGAGCTCAATCAAAGGAGCAAATAAATGTCTAAAAACCAACCTGAAAGAAATGGAGGTAAATTAATTATCTGAATAAAAATTCAAAATAACTGCTGTAAAGATGTTCAATAAGCTCTGGAAAACAGGACTGAACAAAATGAGAATTTCAACAGAGAGAAAAGAGATTTTGTAATTAAAGAATGCAATAACTGAACTGAAAAGTTTACTAGAAAATTTTAACAGCAGACTTGATCAAGCAGAAAAACAAATCAGTGAACCTGAAGATAAGTCATTTGAAATTATCCAGTAAAAGGAGAAAAAAAAAAAAGAGTGAAGAAAGGCTAAAGGACTAATGGGATACCATCATGTGGACCATTATATACATTAAGAGAGCCCCAGAAGGAGAAAAGAGAGAGAGAGAGAAAAGGGCAGAAATATTATTTAAAGAAGTAATGGCCCCAAACTCCCCAGATACAGAGAAGGATAGGGACATACAGATTTGAGAAACCCAACAAGTCTCAAATAGGCTAATCTCAAAGGAGTCTACACCAAGCACATTACAATCAAATTGTCAGAAGTCATGACAAAGAGAGAATTTTAAAAGCAGCAAGAGACATTTTTCCAAAGAGGAAACGCAGATGGCCAACAGGCACATGAAAAGATGCTCAACAATGCTAATAATCAGGAAAATGCACATCAAAACTATAATGAGATATCACCTCACACTTCTCAGAAAGGCTATCATCAAAAGAGCACAAATAACAAATGTCGGCAAGGATGTGGAGGAAAGGACACCCTCATACACTGTTGGTGAAAATGTAAATTGGTGCTGCCACTGTGGAAAACAGTATAGAGGTTTCTGAAAAAACTAGAAATAGAACTACCATATGATCCAGGAATTCCACTCCTGGGTTTATGCCCAAAATAAACAAAAACACCAATTCAAAAAGATACATGCACCCCAATGTTCATAGCCACATTATTTACAATTGCCAAGATATGGAACCAACCTAAGTGTCCATCAACAGATGAATGGATAAAGAAGATACAGTATATATATACAATGGAATACTACTCAGCCATAAAAAGAATGAAATAATGCCATCTGCAGCAACATGGATGGATTTGGAGGGCATTAGGCTAAGTGAAATAAGTCAGACAGAAAAATACAAATACTGTATGATATCACTTATATGTGGAATCTGAAAAATACAACAAATTAACGAATACAACAAAAAAGAATCAGATTCACAGATACAGAGAACAAATTAGTGGTTACAAATGGGGAGAGGGAAGGGGGGGAGGAGCAGTAATCAGAAACATTCTAACTAAGAAAAGCCCAAAGGCAGATGGAGTCACTGGTGAATTCTACCAAACATTTAAAGAATTAATGCCAATCTTCTCAAACTTTTTCCAAAATATGAAGAGGAGGAAACACTTTCAAACTCATTTATGAGGCCAGCATTACCTTGATACCAAAGCCAGAAACACACACACACACATTAGGGGTGTAAGGATGGTTCAACATATGAAAATCAATCAATGTGACACAAACCACATTACCTCAACAAAGGATAAAACTCACATGATCATCTCAAAGTTGCAGAAAAAGTATTTGATAAAATTCAACACCCTTTCATTATAAAAACTCTCAGAAGCTAGGAATAGAAGGAAATTACTTCAACATAATAAAGAACATGAATATAAAGCCCAAAGCTATTATCATACTCAAAACCTGAAAGCTTTTCCTCTAAGATAGAGAACAAAGTGAGGATGACTGTTTTTGTCACTTCTATTCAACATAGTATTGGAAATCCTAGTCAGAGTAATTAGGCAAAAAAAGAAAAGGCATGCAAATTGGAAAGGAAGAAGTAAAATTATCTCTGGTTGCAGATGACACAACCTTAAGTAGAAAACCCTAAAGATTCTACACACACACACACACACACACACACAAACTGTTAGAACTAATAAATGAATTAAGTAAGGTTGCAGCATACAAAATCAACATAAAAAAACAACAAACTGAAAAGCAAATTGAAAAATTAATGCCATTTACAAAGGCATCAAAAAGAATAAGTTTCTTCCTATATAAACTCAACCAAAGAGATGAAAGACTTGTACACTGAAAACTATAAAACATTGATAAAAGAAATTAAAGAGGACACAATTAAAGGAAAATATATCCCATGTTCATGGATTGTAAGACCTAAGATTAAGATGTTCATACTACACAAAGCAATCTACAGACTCAATGCAATTCCTACCAAAAACCCAATGACATTTTTTATAGAAACAGAAAAAAGTCTTAAAATTCGTATGAAACCACAAGGATCCTAAATACATAAAACAATCTTGAGAGGAAGAAGAACATAGTTGGAGGCCTCACATTTCCTGACTTCAAAACATATTATTACAAAGGTACATTATCAAAAAGTGTGGCACTGGCTTAAAAACAGACATACTAGTCCCAGGGAACAGAACAGAGAGCCATGAAACAAACCCACATATATATCTACTGGTCTTCAAAAGAGCGTCAAGAATACACAATAAGGAAAGAATAGTGTCTTCAGCAAATGGTGCTGGGAAAACTGGATATTGAAATGCAAAAGAGTTAAATTAGACCCCTATCATAGACTATACACAAATATAAACTCAAAATGGATTAAAGACTTAAATATAAAACCTGAAACTGTAAAACTCCTAGAAGAAAACAGGAGAAAGTCTTCATGGCATTGATCTTGGCAGAGGTTTCTTGAATATGGTACCAAAAGCATAGGTAACAAAAGCAAAAATAGATAAACAGGACTAAATCAAACTAAAACATTTCTTCATAGCAGGTAAACATTAAACAGAATAAAAAAGTAGACTTAAAAACTATATATCTTATAAGGGGTTAATCTTCAAAATATAGAAGTAACTCCTACACTCAATAGCAAAAAAATCATATAACCCAATTAGAAAATGGGCAAAGGACTTGAATAGACCTTTCTCCAAAGACAACATACAAAAGATAAATAAGCATATGAAAAGACACTCAGCATCACCAATCCTCAGAGGAATGCAAATTAACACAACAATGAAATACTACTTCATACGCATTAGTATGGCATATATATATATATTTATATAAACAACATCATGTAACATGTTTCGGCACTCTTGTGCACTGTTGGGGAGGATGTGCAATGGTACAGTGCTGTGGGAAAACAGGTTCCTTAGAAATTAAAAATAAAACTACATATGATTCAACAATCCTACCTGTGGGTAATTATCTGAAAGACTTGAACCAGGACCTCAAAGAGGTATTTGCCTCCCCATGTTCACTGCAGCATTAATCATAATAGTCAAGAGTGGACAACCTAAATGTCCATGGACAGGTGAATGGGTAAAGAAAATGTGATATATGTATATATATATATATATACACACACACACACACAATGGAATATTATTCAGTCATACAAAAGAAATAAATCTTTTCATGTGCCACAGCATGGATGAACCTTGAGGACATTACACTAAGTGAAATAAGCCAGTCACAAAAGGACAAATACTGAATGATTCCACTTATATGAGGTACATAAAGTAGTCAAACTCATCTAAGTGGAAGGTAGATGAGTCATGCAAGATGAAAACATTCTAGTGATCTCTTGTACAACACTCTGCCTATAGTAAATAATACTGTACTGTACTCTTGAACATCTTACGAGAGTAGATTGCATGTTATATGTTTTTTACCATAAAAATAATCTAAAACCTTTAAAAAAAAAGGCGATGGTGCTCTTCTCTCCACTCTGAATTCCAGAGACAATGTTTATTCCATTACTCCTGATGTCTTATTACTGTTTTACTATACCATCATTCTATAAATATTGATCAAGCTGAGTATATTTTTTCTGTATCTCTCATGTTACCTAGTACAGGGTTTTGAACACAGAAGACAGTTAACAAACACTTGTTGAATAAAAATATTTATGCATTTGTAAAGGACAACTCTATTAAAATTTTCCAAATGTTGCAGGTTAGTTAATTTTTAGAATTCACTTCAATGGCTGATTTTCAGAAATCTATAAAGCTATAAATCCACCAGGAATTCAAAGAAGGTAGCATTATTAACTGAGAAAAACAGCTGGGAAAGACTTAATGGAAGATGCTGGTCTTCATTCATTCATGTATCAGATATCAGCGGTCCCCAACTTTTTTAGCACCAGGGACTGGTTTCGTGGAAGACAATTTTTCCACGGATGGGGTAGGGGGCGTTCAGGCGGTAATGTGAGCGCTGGGGAGCAGCTGATGAAGCTTCGCTCACTTGCCAACCGCTCACCTCCTGCTGTGCGGCCTGGTTCCTAACAGGCCAAGGCCTGGTACTGCTCTGCAGCCCGGGGATTGGGGACACCTGTCAGGTATAGTTTAGCAACTACTGGATGCTGTGAGGATGAATTTAGGCTCACAGTCTAATGAGTAGCCAGATGATATGTAATAAATGCAAAAAAAGTCAATAGATGTGGTTAAAGGTACGGCAAGATTAAAGCAACTGGCAACTATCAATGTCTTAAGGGGTCGCTGAAGGCTTTACATCTATGCATATTGAGTTTTAAAGAAACAATGTATACTCAAAAACTACATGGTAGGGGCTTCCCTGGTGGCGCAGTGGTTGAGAGTCCGCCTGCTGATGCAGGGGACACGCATTCGTGCCCCGGTCCGGGAAGATCCCACATGCCGCGGAGTGGCTGGGCCCGTGAGCCATGGCTGCTGAGCCTGTGCGTCCAGAGCCTGTGCTCCGCAACGGGAGAGGCCACAACAGTGAGAGGCCCGCGTACCGTAAAAACAAACAAACAACAAAAACCTATATGGTATATAGTATTCCTAGGCAGAGGAAGCATCAGGTACAAAGGTGAGAACACATGAAAGAAAAAAAAAAACTAATTAGGACATTTGGTAAAAGTTCAGAAAGTATGGAGTATGAGATATAAGTAGGGGAGTAACAGGGAACATATGGTAATCAGATTGTGACGGACTTTAAGGTCAAAGTGAAGGTATTTGTTAGAAATACAGAGAAAGACCCATGTCAGAATTTATGCCATCTTCGTTCCAATTTCAACGAAATGCAAGGACTAAAAACAATGACAAAAGATGCTGTTAATAGTATAACCATGATCTAGATAAATGCATGTGAAAATCGTACCCATTTGCTGGTTCCAGTCAATGTATTTGATCTCCTCAAGCAGAATTAATCTCTGTCTCCTTTTGGATATTTCAGAACACTTTTTACTGTCTAATGATATTGGTCACCTTTGACTTTATACCCTACACATATTTAAGTAAATTGTACTATTTCTCCAACTACATTTTTAGCCCCTTGCTTATCTCTGTATCTACCACAGAGTTTGGGTTAACTGAACGGCACCAAATAGAACTGAGCTACAGCATTACTTCTTTCTCATAAATTTTATAATCTTTGATCTTTTTTGAATAAATGCAGGCAAAGAAAAAGTATCTTTCACAATATGGTTAACTTACATTTAAAAAAAAAAAAAACAACTAAGAAAGAACACAGTGTTTGGTTACTGACACCTAACCCTTTGTTTTTCTTAGACTTGAGTCAGCAGAAATATGAACCCTGGTAAGACTGCCTGTATTTCCAGCTTTTGTGACCCTTGTTTATTCATCAAACTATTATGAACTTTGGCCCAGTTATGCTCTTTTGCAGTCTATTTGTAACATTCACCTGGATGGAAGAGATATTCCTTATTTTAAGAATCTGTTTACAGACATTTTGGAGTCATGGAAAGAAGCTAGTCAACAATATACATTTTGTGTTTCTATATAGAATGACCAATTGATTTTTTTCAGGGTAATCTCAGCTCTGAGTACTAATCTGGATAGGAAGTGCCTAATCTTTACAGAACTACTGGAGTAAAAGGGTATGTTTTTCTTTGCTTATCACAGGTCCAGTTATAGGATAAACCTCAAAGAAGTGTGTGCCAAGCCACCCAACGGGCTCAGTGTAGAAGAAAAGAAATTTCTAAGATTTGAAATGCTAGAGGAATAAAATAGTTACGGGAACTAAATCACAAGTCAGGCTTTAGAGGGAATATGGAAGTCAAGAGCGGAGAAGGACAAAGATTTTCACCTTTGTTTTCTAAAACTGTGATTTCCCTTTTTGTAACTTGTGCATCACACATTTCCTATTAGAGATATTTATGTGAATTTACCCTACTGTAGTCAAAAGTCAATTTAGGATTTTAAGTGCTAAATTCAAAAAGATATAAATTCTGTAATTGAATATCTACATAGCTCAAAATAATTTTATAGATATTTATGCTAAGCTCTTGATAATCATATCTATCACTTTTATGCCATTATCTTACTATTTGGTATACAAATATGTTAATTTGGTTAATGACACTTTAGTTTCCTAAGGGAAATAATACAATTTCTAAAGGTATTCAAAGCTTGAAATGCTTCTTAAGCTCTGGAAAAATTTGATAAACAAATAAAGCCAGTGTCATCATCCTTGATGAATTTTAGAAAAAAATCAGTAGTTTAGGTTGAGGGTCACTCAACTATGTAATTCAGGGAAGGGACAGTACAACAGGAGAGACTGTCTCAGATAAATGAAGGGTTTCAGATTCCGCAATTGGAAAGAATTTAAAAGGAGAGTCTCTCTTAAATCTCTGAGGCTTGTCTGTTTACTTACGATAAGTTACATGAATATATCTAGGTAGATATTTTTTCAAAAATATGCTTCTGTCATCCTTTTGCTACCAGGAAACCCAATATAATTTATTTTTAATTGTATCTACTCTTTTTTAGGATTAAAGGTAAAATTAAGTCCCTTCTCTGGTTTTTGTGTTTTCTAAAAAAAAATTGGTTATTCCTGATCTCTCTCTTGAAATTTCCTATAAAATATGCACCTCATGACAATGTACACTGATTATTTTTAGGAAGGAGAAAAGTGTGCATTATACATCAAAAGAATTTTTAAAATGTACTGAGTTATAATTCATTGTTTTAAAATATATTTAGTAAATTTGAAAAAGATGTACCTTTTGTAATGTTATACTTTATTAGACAAATGTTTGGGAGGATCTGAGGTTCCTTTCCCTTTTGCTTTACTTTTCTGTTTACATGAGAACTAGCATAATTATAGAAACTTTCCTTTCTTTCAAAGAGGACTTAATTCTCTTCTAATGAATTTTGTATTGAACAAACCAATGGAAACAAAAGATGGGAACAGAGTCAGAGAAGGAAAATGAAACTGGGAGTTGAAACTCTTAGTGAGTGGGAAGAATCAATGACTCCTAGTTTGGTAGTTTGAAAAGCTAATGGAAATTGGTGCCCCAAGTAAAATACAGGGTACAAAAGGAATAACAAGTTGGAAGAGAAAAGTAACAAGCTCAAAAGTGGTGATACCACGCATTAAAGCAATTGGAAAAAAAGAAAAAAGAAGGAAACTATGAGTGTCTATGGTAACTCACTGAATCCCACCACAAACACACCTCCTCCAAACACTGGATGGAAGACCCATTTCAAAGGGGAGGTTTCCAGTACTTATCTGCAAGATGGACCTCAGTTCAGGGAAAGCACATAGCACCTTATAACTTAGATCATCCCCCCGGGTTGAAAGGTAAAGTATAATGTAACATACCCCATAGCCGGAGGATAAACAGGCTTGGGTTACCACTGCATTATTTGGCTGCCCTCATCAGAAACATAACCTGTCTCCACAAGTTTAAGATAAAACAGGAGAGCCCTGATCATTTGACTCAAACAAAACCATCTTAAGTGCAACTGCTATCTTCCCTCCTGATACAGCACATGACTCCTTGTCAAGCCCAGCTGGAGACTGTGTCTAGAAGGATTATAGCTGAGGTTTCTAAAGCTGCCCTTTTCTCTTACACACATTCACTATGATCATCTCGTTTTTATCAAAACAACGTGATAAAAGTTGCACAGAATCTGCAAATGGTAACTAGACATGGAGAATCTCTGCCAGGAGTAGTATTGTCCTGAGACACATCCTGAAAGGTAGTAATAGCTTTGTGGGATTTGGCTGCCTGTTGATAATATTTCATGTAATTTTCCACAGCCAAGAAGAAACAGATCAATCCAAGGGATTTTTGCTAACTTTTTTTTTCCCTCCCTGTATGTGAAAATACAAGGAAAAAAAAAAAAAAAAAACATAATACAGTCCTCTAATAAAACTTTGCGGATCATTTTCATGCAGATGGCCACACATCTGTGAATATTAAAAATGAACTTTGGCACTTTTCCTCCTTATCGCAATATTACTATCACTTATTTCCTTCCCTATGAATATTTTATACCCCACCCATTCTATGACCCAACCCCAAATCAATCTACTCCGGGGAAGCCATGTATGCTTGTCTAAACACTGCAAGCAAGTATAAAAGATTAAGACAAAGCTCCTACTAAACAATGAGAATGTTAAAAAAATAATAAGACTAAAGTCTCTCTTTTAGCAATATGTGTTTGCTTTAAGTATTATTCTCCTGGATTCACTATAAGCATTCGAGATTTCAAGAAAAGCAGCATTCCCTTTTGTAAAGTTTTATAAGCACAGAAACATATTTAGTATTTCAGAAACAGTTACAGATCACATACACACTAAGAAGGTTAAGCATATGATTTGTAAGATTCAAAGAAAGTAGAAGATTTAGTTTTTGTTAGGCTGATAATTGCTTCAAATGTTTGTCTCATCAAGCAATTAATTGTTGATCATCTATTATATTTCCTGTGTTGGCAAGAATTACATACACACACAATGTATATAAACAAATATAACTGAAAAAGGAAATTATTTTAAATATGAAAATGTAAAAAATGGGACCAAAGGGTTAAAAACAAACATTCTAAAAGCGATGACCTAATTCACCTACAACGTTTGATGTTTAAGATTCACGGGCGAAATACAGCCTTCAGAGGAAGGTATTCCTTTGTGCAGTGAAGCTGAGAAGGGAAGATGGAGAATTCTGCTAAAGGTGCAGATAATTAGATTGTGCATCCTCTGTGGTCTTTCCAAACTTTTGGTTAAAAAAAAAAAGCCTCCTCAAAACAATAACTAGGCAAATACTATTGATTTGGCCTCTTTCTCTCAGTGTACACTGAGTCTGGTGCTACTCTGACCTAAAAATAATAAATCAACTTTAATTAGTTCTGTGAACTGGAGTGTAGCATTGCCTATGATGAGTTGAAAGGGTCCATTTCTCCAAATCCCCACTCTGGTCCTTGAAACTGGAGTTTTGCAAAGCCTCATGTGCTATCACCAGCTGTAGTCAGGAAGGGGCTATTTGGAGTTCATTGTGGAAATGAGACCAGAGCTGCAGTGGGAGCTTGTGGAGTTTTACACAATGTCAGCCCACCCTTTCCCTGTGGAATAGGAATTGTTGGCCAAGTAGACTTCCTCTCATAGTCAGAATAATCTCAGCTTTCTCCTTGGAAAACATACAAAAAGAAAAAGAACATTCTAACATGCAATCATGAGGAATGTGCACTTGCATCCTCTTCAGAGGGATCAAAATCTGCATCTTGTATCAGCATTCTTGACTGCCCTCCATATGTCTGTCGTACTAGGAATTAGATGATCCTTTTTATCTAGTGATATTTGAAAGACTGTGGCGTTCGCTGCACTATATTAAGTAGCCAGTGAAATGCAAAGTTGAATGGAATGTTCCAGAGTTATCCAGTAAATTCATCCTAAGAAAATAAACAACCTGAATAATTCAAGTAGAAAAATTCCATTACCACTCTTTTTTCTCATTAACAAGTTTATTTTGGCTGCATTATCATAACATCTATAAGATCAGAATTTATCAAAATATAACTGTACTGAGTTATATTTTTGCGATGAGGAATAAAATTTAATAGTCTGTTTTCCTTTGTTGACAAGCTCATTTTGGAGTTATTTTAATGAATGACCTACACTTTTATATCCTCCTAATTTGCAAACCAAACAAGTTCAATCACCTCAAATTTGTACCAAATAGGTGAGAAATGGTGCTGAGAAAAATCTGAGGTTTCGAAAACTTTCAAAGACTTGCTAATGGCTCTTTCAGCAGGATTTGCCAATTATAGCTACTTTCATCCCTCTAATAAAAGCTACCACTCAATTGAGCAAGTCTAAATGGGAGGTTGATAAAATTCTCCCAGGATAATCATTTGATATTTGTATATCTTCAATTGTAGAATATGACAAGATTGTGGCATTGAGATGTATATATTACTGTTGAGTTTCATATTCTGTGATGATAAATTCTACTGCACACAAATGAAACCAAATTGTGCATTTTGCACTAGTCCCATGGGAAGCTCATTCTTTACATAATGTAGGGGTGATGACTGTAGCTTTCTTTAGGAATGGGAATATTGTGATGAAAAAAGGATCTGATTCCCTAAGCCCATGACTGAAAACTATCTGGTTCAGACTGTAGTACATCACCCAGGGGTCAGGAGAGAAGAGATTTTTCTCTGCCTCATATCTGTAAATATCTTGCTGTCTTCTCTAACAATATTTTTTTCACCATCTTGCCTAACGCTGTATAGCACTGGAAGATGATTCCAGGACATAGGCTATATAAGGGAAAACAGTTTGCACGCTAGAGAATGAAGGAATATTACATCGTATGCTTACATCACTCAGTTGTTCATCTTTTCCTTTCTCATATTCTTCTTTCACTCAGCCGAAAGTATTACCTTTCGAAAAGCAATTCTATGGTCTGTTGCTTAAAACCTTCCAAAGGCAACACATTGCTTGCGAGACAAGTACAAATCCACTGCAGGGCACACAAGCCCAACTATCATCCGATTGTTACTCATCTTCTCCACCTTTCACTTTATTACCTAGAAATACCAGATTACTGTAATTCTTCAATGCACATCATGACGAATCATGCATGCTGTTGCCCCTTATGTTTCCACTGCCTGCAGTCTTACAAACCTTGACCTTGCTGACCCATGCTGACCCATACTTAAGACTCAGCTCATAGCACCCATGAACCCTCCCTGAACTCCTCAGACTCAACAATGGGCCCTTCTTGTTGATCCCATAGCACCCTCTGCTGTCTTCCATTATAGAATGGATCATAGTGGGTTCTCTTCTTCTTTCCTTCTTAGGAGACGGTAAATTTCTCAAGTTCAAAGGCAAATAAGTTCTCCAACATTTTATTCCTCTCTTTGCTGCCCCCCATCTCCACCTTCCAAGATGGGAATGGGTGGACAGAAATAGAGAAAAGCAAACACAAAGATAACAGAAATGTCTAGAGAGAGAACAGTAACACCAGGTGAATTCTAGCACAGAACAACTTGCTTATAATAAAACAAAGCCCATAACAGGAGATTGGGTATGTCTCTGTTGCTTGAACTCTAGAAGAATAAAATGGACACAACACTCCGTAAATGTTCATGGGGTAGCTTCCTGGTGAATGATAAATGTTCACTCTGCTTCCACATCATTCTCTGTTTTCTCCTCCAATTATTTTCTCACCTGGAACGCTTGTACCAACCCTCTAGGCCCATTCAGACCTAACCTTCTAAGCCTGGGCAAAATCCAATTGTCTCTATGAAGCCTTCTCTAATTACTCCAGGAAACATTATTTTTATTATTTCTGAAACTCTATTTTATTATTTCTGAATATTCTTATTCCCACCATTCATAAATATTTTAGGGCCTTCTTTTCTTCATCTTTAGTCTCAAAAGATGTCTGATTAAACCTATCGATAATTGTATTGTGGCTGAAACCACTGATACTCATATTTATTATGACAGTAAATGGAAAGAATGCTTAATTAAATGTTCTTCTCTTTTCTCTGATTTCCCTTTCAGTTAGAATATTCATAAATCTATTGAGAACAAATTTGAGTGTATTTTAGACTTCTTTTACCCATCCATGTGCTCTTATAAAAAACTGAAATTTCAAGTGTCTGAGGGTTGATAAAGGAGCTGTTTATACACAGGGGAAAGTTTAGCTCCCCTAAAATAACTGAAAAATACTGTATGCTCAAATTTTCCACAAATCCTCTATGTAACCTCGGGAAAGTATATTTCCTCTTTGGATTTTAAATTTCTTCCTATTAAATGAAGCATGAGGTGATTGGACATTTATATTTAGAAAGATGCATCAATGTGTATAAACCTATAATTTCTTGATTCAGTTGGTGCTAAAGGGTGGTATTAGATTGTTAAATTATTACACAAAGATTGTTGAACACGTATTGCATATGAGTCCTAGTAGACAACTCAAATTCACAAGAAGTATGTTTCTTTTTAAAAATTTCACTCCATTTTTACATCGTAAGGACATCGATACTGAATTTTATAACTTACTATTTAAATTTTTTTTTTTTTTTTTTTTTTTTTTTTTTTTTTTGCGTTACACGGGCCTCTCACTGTTGTGGCCTCTCCCGTTGCAGAGCACAGGCCCCGGACGCACAGGCTCAGCAGCCATGGCTCACGAGGCCAGCCGCTCCGCGGCATGTGGGATCTTCGCGGACCAGGGCACGAACCCGTGTACCCTGCATGGGCAGGCAGACTCTCAACCACTGCACCACCAGGGAAGCCCCTTTATCTAAATTTTTAAGATGTTCCTTATTTTTCATAGTACAGGTCTTCTCACTTCATTACTAATATTTTCTATAATTGTCTATAATTGAACAGCTTCTATTTTGTGCTTCATTCTATCTGTATGGCAGAAACTTAGTGAGTTTTGGGTTTCTCCCCTCTTTTCCCTCAGATGTACTCAAGTTCTGGGGTTTACATAGTGTCAATGCAATGGGAATACGGTAGGGATCAAGTGCTCAATAACAGCTGTCCATAGTGGTATTCACTGAGGTACCCTACATTGCTGCATCATTCTCCATAGGTTATGCTAAGTCATCCATCCCTGAATCTTGTCCATAAGCCCTTGAAGCCCAAGACCTCTCTCCACATGTCAGAATGGAATATATATATATATATATATATATATATATCTTACAATTAAATATAAAACAATATATGTAAAGTGCCTAATTCTGTGTATGATGCAATATTAGAAACTCAATAAATGCTAAGCACTACTACTATTATTATTTTTTACTTCTTTGAGTAGGTAATTCAGTAACATTGTTCAAAAATCAAATATATATGTGTACACACACATATAAAAATCAAAGTGAGAAGTATTCCCCTCATCCAGGTACCACTTTATCTAGTTTCCCTATTCACCCCCTAAAATAAACTTGATAGAGCTTTTTTAGGCAAAGATAGTGAAATAAAGTTTATGATATCCATAAAATGGGGAGTTGAGGATATTCATTTTCATTTATACATTAAATATACAAATAAGTATACAAATGTATACTTATATACATTTATAAGACTATTATCAAGATCTTGCAAAATAGGTTGTCAAATATTTATGGAGTACTTTCACAGACACTCTTCTAAGTGCTTTCGAAGTATTAACTAAGTTATTCCTCATACAACACTATGAGGGAGGTGCTATTGGTAGCCTCCTTTGACAGATAAGGAAACTGAGGCTCAGTGAGTAACACTTGGAAAGCAGAGGTGAGATTTTAATTTTTAGCACGTCTACCCTAACACAACTATTATAATTTATATCTGTACCCATTAGCCTTTGTGTATACATATATTTTAACATTCTCTTTAATTTTTTTATCTCTTCATCAATTGTCAAAAGTTGCCATTATTCTCAGAAACACTTTGGATAGCCTAAGAAATAATGTATGAAGAATAGGTTTGAATAGGGGAGCATCTACAGAGTAAACATCAAATGTATGTTTCCACTTAATCTTTGAAAACATTACTTATTTTTAAAAGCACTGACAGTTGCATAAAATCAAGAATCCTAACCTCTAATAATGATGACTTATGTTGAAACAAAACACATCCAGTAACCCTCTGTATCCTCACAGCAATTCTATTAGGATAACTTTCTTATTACTACCTCTGTGACTTATTTTTCTCCTTTAATATATCTTTTGCAATGTCAATATATCTTCTAAAAATGCAAAATTTATAATGGAATCAATGTTTTTAGAAAGTTTGAATATTTCCCAAATAATCTGTGAGTTTAATTTTTTTAAATATTTAAAATTTACTGACTCATAGATTCATATATTATATAAATATGTATATATAAGCAATATATATATACTTCTTATACTATATGTAACATAACCATCACAATGTCAAGTAAAGCATTCAATTTTCAACATACGCTTGTAGCCTTATCTTTGACTCCTTGATTTTGCCCCCATCACCCAGATATTCAATTATACTGAATTATTTGCTGTCACCTCAATATGATATTTGCTTTCCGTGCCTTTGCTTATATTGATCCCTTCTTCGCTGATGGAATACTATTCCTCCTTTAAGGCTCAACTCAAATATCACCTACTCAAGTGTCAAGACTTAATAATGATGTCAACTTGGAAGTCTTCCAATCATAGCAATGTGCTTCCACAGCACTGTGCACGTGCAGCCTAGGCCACATTTTATTATCGTATTTCTTTGCATGCCTATTAAGAGTTATCATTGTGTCCTAACAGAGTACCCAGAATACAATAAGTGCATAATAAAGGATTATAAACTCCATGAATGCCGGTGAGATGACACAGCAGGAACTCTTACTTGTATTTACAAGATGAAGCATATTCCAAAAGTAAAAGTGGTTTTCTCAGGGCTACAAACTCCTTCAGGATATATTACACGGCTATATGAGCACGTGAGAAAGCTAGCTTCCCAATGTTCCTACCTTTCTTGTGATGCATGATAGGAACTGAAGAATGACAAAGCTGGAGAAAAAAAATTTAGGTATTTGCAAAGAGTACTAGGGCCAGTTTACAGGGACTGAATTATCGATATAAATACTCTAAATTTATTACTACACATGTCAGTGGGCTCTGAGAATTACCTGTTATAGCTATTCTACATCTCTATTTTTTTAAAGGGCCTTATATGTTTTACTTTTTTTATTGAAGTATAGTTGATTTACACTGTCATGTTAGTTTCAGGTGTACAGCAAAGTGAGATATATATATATATATATAGATAGATAGATAGATAGATATAGATATAGATCTGTTGTTCTTCAGCTTCTTTTCTCTTATACATTATTACAAAATACTGAGTACAGTTCTAGGTCCTTATTGTTTTTTTTTTTTTTTTTTGCGGTACGCGGGCCTCACTGTTGTGGCCTCTCCCATTGCGGAGCACAGACTCCAGACACGCAGGCTCAGTGGCCATGGCTCACGGGCCCAGCCGCTCTGCGGCATGTGGGATCTTCCCGGACTGGGGCACAAACCCACGTCCCCTGCATCGGCAGGCGGACTCTCAACCACTGTGCCACCAGGGAAGCCCCTGGTTATCTATTTTATATATAGCAGTCACACCTCTCTTTAATCCTCCAACACCTCACGCCTCTCCTCACTCTCAAAAGCTGACCCTTCTTACTTCAATAAAAAATAAGAAGTACCTACAACAGAGCCTTATTGCAAGGGAGGGTAGAAGGATGGATGGACAAACAGATATATGATAAGAGACCAAGGGTGATCTTATTTTGACATCTGGGTCTCCTTTGATTGCAAGGGCTTAACATCTTGACTTGGCTAACTGACCTCTTGTTCCTTACTCTGTACCCCTCCCAGTTAACGCTCCCAAGAGAGAGGAGATCTGAGACACACTGCTGCCTTGGATCACTTCAACTAGTTCTCTGGATCAATGTTTATAAAAATAGAAAGAATAAATAATGATGGGAAGAGACATAAAAATGAATTAAACTAGTCAGTAAAAGAAGATGGAGCATACCAATTTTTCTGTGATGGTGAGACAGACTTCCTGAGACAACTTTCATGCATCAGTTGGATATTCTGTTGCCACATAATGAAAAGAAGAAACTTTTTGGTTTTTAGATTTCTTTAGGATAGTGCAAACTCTTCCTCAGATTTTCTTTCTGTGGCTATAACAAGTGATAAGGGCTATTGAAGCTTAGGTGACACTCTTTCCAAAAGTTAAGCTCACTTAGATATATAGCTTATACAGTACAGAACATACCTCATCAACTCTTTTTGCTTATACCACTCTCTGTTCCCTCATACTGTGAGTTTATGTGTATTCCCAACACCTAGTATATCACTAAACACATAGTAGATACTCAATAAATGCTTATTGAGTGAACATATACCTTGCTTGTGCTAAAAGTCTGGATGGAACTACAATTCAAAATGAAATAGAATGCACCATATTTTAAGGAAAGGTAGCAGTTTGAAATAATTGTGTTATGGATATGATATGCATACCACCTCATAGGACAAATACAACTTGGGGCAGTGCTGGAAATCTGGTACTAAGGAAAGACCAGCAATTTTAAATTCATTTTTTAAAGTGAGAGAGTACGGAATATACAATTTCAGAAAAGACTCCTATGTTCTTGGTCTGATTCTATCACACTAAAAAAAAAAAACAACTCAGGAAAAACATTTTAATAAGTCGCTTTCACTCTAGTCCCACCGCTAATAACTAGATTTAATTCTTAGCTGTACGATTTGCTGTGGTGTTCATCAGAAATTTCTTCAGAAGAATGGATTACTTCTTAAGTGTGCTTCAACTTTAATAGGTTCAGAGTCATGCTCTGGATTACTTATAAAGTAAGAAGAATAGACAAACTGAGAGTTTCGTATATAGTTTTTTCCTCTTTGATTCTGGCTCATTTATAATTCTGGTGTAGTCTCAGGGTGACATTGCCAGATCTAAGCGCCTTCACATAAAATGAAAATAGACTTCAATCAAGCTTAAAGCAGAAGGAAATGACGTTCCTGTAAGACTTTGCTTTTTGTTTTTGTGGATGCATGTTTTCCACTTCCCATGGGATTGGCAATACAGTGCATGATGTTTACCCTTAGCTTCTTATATCTCTGAGAACCTTATAAGGCTCTGCATAGAATTATATTTGTTGGTTTACTATGAAAAGAACATACTCTAAAAAAAAGGTTTAGGGCTTCCCTGGTGGTGCAGTGGTTGACAGTCCGCCTGCTGATGCGGGGGACACGGGTTCGTGCCCCGGTCCGGGAAGATCCCACATGCCACGGAGCGGCTGGGCCCGTGAGCCATGGCCGCTAAGCCTGTGCATCCAGAGCCTGTGCTCCGCAACGGGAGAGGCCACAGCAGTGAGAGGCCCGCGTATTGGGGGGAAAAAAAAAAAAAGTTAAAAAAATAAAAGTTTAAAAAAAAAAGGTTTATTTACCATCTACATCTGATCTTGAGTTGGTCAAACTAGGCCCTGCTATTTAGAGCAAGTTAAAATATTTAGCCTTGCTACACACAGGGCTTATAATATTTTAACTGAAAGTTGAATGTTGCCTGACTTTGTTTAGATATCACTCAAGGACTCAGTCAAGGCAAATACATAATTCTTTAGGTTTATATTATAAGACTTAGAGAAAAAGGCATTTGCAATTATTTCTATGTTACAGGATATTTAAATTTAAATTTTGCTTCAACCTCCAATATGTAGGTCAATTCACCTTTTTGCAAGGCATCATTCTCTCACCCAACAGGACTTTGCTCACCTAAGTACCTTCAGAAAAGATCAGGCTCGTTCAGGGTGGTATGGCCGTAGCCTCACTTAGGTACCTTCAGAGAGCACAACAAAAGCAGGGTTAAGTGAGGAGTTCAGTGACTACTGGCTGTGAGGACATTCCTGGGTCTCTGCCCTCTCTGACCTGTTGATTCAGCTGGAGCAGGAAAAAATGTGGTGGCTGGCATAGGGACCATTGTTTCTGCTCTTATCATTACAGTGAGACATTTTTGTGGTTTACAAGAAATGTCAAACCCCTGATACGGCAGAGACTTGCCATTCTAGACTGATTTTGCGTCAGTAGTTTATTTGGCACAGAAAGAGTCATTTATAGGCATTCTACTTTTCCTACTCTTGAACATTCTTCTTTAATTACTTATAGGAATCTGTCATAGTTGGTCCATAATTTTGTGTAGGCTACATTGCTTTGTTTCTCTTTTCTGTCCTCTATTCTTCCCAACTCTTTCTTCTCTGTGTGCATCTACGGTTCCTCTCAGCACCCTCAGACACTTCATTCCTTTGTCCGTAGAAGAAAAGCAGGTTATGCCAGGGCGTGGATGGAGAGTTTTCATGCTAAATTGATAGAATCCAAACTGTAAGTCGGGGAGAATCTTACCACAGTTATGACTCACTTTCTACATGTGCAAATATTTAAGGTACAGGTGGTATTTTCAGAATTCACAACCAAATGCAGATCTCCCAAGTTTCCCACAGGCTGACTTCACTATGCTTAATGGATTAAGAATGCATGCTTGTCTAGTTAGTTAATTAGTTATACGCAAAACTAATACTTTTCTCACCAAAATTTAGGCAGTAAACATGTCTCAGAGGAAATAAGCATAAACTAATATTAGGCAGACCTGGGCAAAAATCCCAGCTCTGTCTCTAAATAGATTTTTTTTAATATGAACAAGTTTAGTTTAGCACTTTTAACATTCTGGGCCTTATTTTTCTCTTCTATAAAATGGAAAATAATTCTGACCTCTTAGATGTGAGAGAAATCTAGAAGTGAACTCTATCAAAACATTGACAGAGTTGATTTTGCTGGTCAGGTTAAAAAGGCAGGCATCTCTTTTGCCACCTATGGTTCCATGTAAATCCTGAAACTTGATTGATGAAAACAACTTTCCAATTTAGAAGATCGTTCTTTGAAGATCACAACACCACTTAACAAGGTTGCTAAGAAGTACAAATAAGAACATAGACCAAGGATATCACAGTATACCTACACACAGTGGGCTTTTAGTTAATGCTAACCTTCCATCCTGATCATGTTAATTACTATCAATACAATAATGATAATAAGCTGTGATGCAAAATCCTCAGTCATAATCTAAAGGTGATGAGGCTAGAGGTCGGACTGGAAACCTGGGAGTAGGACATTGGTCAAATCACCTTAGTCTGGAGTTTGGCCCTAGCATGTTGACTCAGTAGACAGGGTGCTGGTCACTACTAGAGGATGATTCTCAACCACCAAACTCATTAACAAGAGATGTAACCATTTACAATAAGAAGTATACTTATCACATGCAAAGATCCTAGCATTCACAATTTAATTCGGCAGGAGAAATCAGGGTAAATTAAGGTTCATAAGCAAGTGAAATCAGAACCAAGGTAGGAAGTCTCTGGCTGACCTTAAAAATGGGGGTTACCACACTTTGTTAAGCTGATGTATTGCTACTGTTGGAATTAACTTACTGTATGGATCATAAGGACAAGATATTTACATAGGAGAGCTAGAACTTTCTAGCACCTAGTCACTGCTGATGACACACTGACAATGGATCTTACTTTTTTTTCTTTTTTTTTTCTTCGGTATGCGTGCCTCTCACTGTTGTGGCCTCTCCCGCTGCGGAGCACAGGCTCCGGATGCGCAGGCTCAGCGGCCATGGCTCACGGGCCCAACCACTCCGCGGCATGCGGGATCTTCCCGGACCGGGCCACGAACCTGTGTCCCCTGCATCGGCAGGTATATAGACCCCCTCACCTAGACAGGTATATAGACTGCTAAAATTCATCAGAATAAATACTGTGTGTGTAAATTGGCCTTGATAAAAATTAAACAAAAATGTACATATGTTATATTTAATCCTCAAACTCGTCCTATGGGAAAACCACAGGTCATCGTGTTTAAGAAACTTGCCACATTATGCTATGTATGGGACTTAACAGTAATTTACATTTTTTAAATGGCAATTTAATATTATATCTACTCTCCTTCCTATGGGACATGAGCACAGATACCTCCAGGTAAGCGCTGTGGTGGAAAAACAAGCAAACTATAGATCACGTATGCAGAGTAGTGGTATCTAGACTCTGACCCAGGAAAGAAGATACTGTATCAGCACAACTGTGGTTTATCTGTAAGAACAATGACCTAGCAGGCATCTGGAATCCAGGTCTTTTGAAGTCTCAAAGCACCAACCATCTTAGTTTGTAAGACATCAGTATGATCAATATTTCTATTATTCAGCCTTCAACTGGATCCTCAGTTACATCCATCTGAGACAAGGCAAGTACTAAAGCCAAAGCTAAATTACAGGCACCACTATGGAGAGTCACAGCCCCTTATGTGAGGATGAAACAAAATATCAGAGAGCCATCTGAGGATAATTCAGACTTCCAAAATTATCAGGCGATAAACTGAAAAGTGTAGATACTGTTCTCTATCATCTGTCAACAAGAACCACTTTCCTTTCTGTTTTTTCACGTCTCCAATTTTCAAGGATTAGTTTAAGATTACAGCAGGCAGTGAGTTTTAATTAAAAATAGACTGAATAGATTAGTGGACTGGAAAATGGGACAGAGTACTGATGTTTAATAAACTCAATTATTCCTGATATTTTCTTATAATTCTAGCCTTTATACTGCTCTATGGCTAAGCCCTATTTTTATTACCTTGTACTCTTAATATAATATAGTATAATTATATTTCATGAACCCCTCCTATAATTAAATCCACTTAAAAGATTTTTTAGAAGTCTTTATTAAATAAAAATGTTATTATATATATTTAAAACTTGATCACACACTGATATTAACAAAAGTCAATAATATTACAGAAGCTTTACTATCTACTTAAGGAAAGATAGTGCTTCAAGGAGGAATTAGTCACAAATGTAGATTATTTCAGAGTGGCAGTAGGAGAGGAGACTGCTTATAAAAGAAGGGTTGATGCTTAGGAAAGAAAGAAAAGATCACACTGGGTTTACCCAGAAGGGAGCCGTTTTGTGAAGATGAGAAAAAAGAGTCTAGCTGCATTAAGAGACAAGATTCAGGAGTTTACTCGATGATTAAACATGTAATCATAACCATGTTATGAACATGGTATTTAAATGTGGGAGTTCTATTAGCTAAAAAAAAAAAAAAAAGGATATTTGAAAAGCGGATAAAGTTGAAACTGTTATCAAAAATCAAGTTAGACAGGGCTTCCCTGGTGGCACAGTGGTTGAGAGTCCGCCTGCCGATTCAGGGGACACGGGTTCGTGCCCTGGTCCGGGAAGATCCCACATGCCGCGGAGCGGCTGGGTCCGTGAGCCATGGCCGCTGAGGCTGCGCGTCCGGAGCCTGTGCTCCGCAGCGGGAGAGGCCACAATAGTGAGAGGCCCGCATACAGCCAAAAAAAAAAACCAAGTTAGACATATGCAATTTCTTATTTGTCATTCTTTTCTTTCCCTTTTCTATCACGTATTCTTCCCTTTATTTTCCCTGTATAAATTAACCAAATCACCAATTATTTATCAAACGCTTTTCCTGGAAGAAGTATTTTGCTAGGAACTGTGATATCCTTGCCATCAAAGAGCTCATAACATTTTTGGGGTTGAGAGGCGAGATAAAATAAACATGTTAAAAAGTGAGTGGCTAGACAAGATTTAAGAAGTTCAAAACAGTAAGTGAAATGTCACGAGGCAGCTCCAGTTTCACTGCCTGAGGAATTTTTTTACATGTTGATACCTAGCAATGCAGAGTAGTTCAGAGGTGCCAGTGATCACTTCAACCTTGGATGATTACAGAGGAATTTACTTAATTTTCATTTTAATTTATTTGTATTCAAGTATAATATAGATACAGAAAGGTGCACAGATCTTAAGTACGCAGTTCTCTGAGTTGTGACAGTTGCACGTACCCGTGAAACCATAAGCAAACTAGACATCAAATATTTCCATCACCCCAGAAAGATCTCTCCCGGCCCTTTCTAGCCAATCCTGACTCTCCCATCCTGCCTTCAGAGGCAGCTATTTTCTGATTTCTGGCTGGTGGTCAGCTGGGAGCCCCTTTTGGCCTAAACAACACCCACTTTTCTTATCACTTGACATCCCCGCCCGCATCTTCAAGCCAACAAAGGTGCATCAAATCCGTCCTGTGCTTAGAATCTGATTTTCCCTGGCCTTCCTCTTCTGACACCAACTGGAGAGAATTCTCTGCTTTTAAAGTCTCACATGACAATCTCCCCTGCTTAAGGTCAACTCTGCCATTTAAGGTAACATAATCATGAGTTAGTATCACAATCACAGGTTCTGAGAATGACGGGATGTGAAATTTGGGGGGACCTTCCTAGAAATACTGCCTACTACATTCACTGAAATTGTCTTGTCAACGTATGTATTTAATTGACCGGAAAGTGGCCAGAGGAGTGAGCACGAGGCAGCAAAGGTGGACAGTGCGGGCCAGAAAGTGGCCACCCTGGTCTGGATAGGACTGAACTCCAGACCAAAGAGGAACCCAGGAAATGTGGAATGTGTCTGTCCATGTCTAAAGTAATAGTCAGAAGGATTTACAATTCTATTGCAGACTTCTGGAATATTGAATTATAAAATGAGAAGAGCAGAGAAAACCAGCCAGAGGAGGAAGGAAAATACCTGCAGTTAGAACAAACAAGTTTTATAGGAAATGACGTGTGATCTGTGTGAATGAAGTACAACGTCTGACTACGCAATAAACCACACTTACATAACCGTATTAGGGAGATACTGAGTACTGATTTAACCAAATTATGGTCTATTTTTTACTGAAAAAAATGGAGGAAGGGAAAAAAGCATGGGTGATATAAGACTGCTAAACTCTAACCTTCCATAATACAAATGGAAATATGTAAAGAAATATGTGTAACTTAGAAATATGAACATAAATTACAGAATAAATGAAAAGAATTTGAGCAGGTAGGAAAGGTAGGAAAGAGGGCTTTTCCTTTTCATTATAAAAGTTGCAGTATTTGAATCTTGAAGCTACACAGATTTAAAAATACAAATAACTTAAAAAGATAATATATATGCAAATATTTTGTTTTAATAGCCAAATATATATGTTAAAACCTAAACAGTTTTTGTACTCTAAGATTTTGAAGAACTGCATTAGTTTTGGCAATTCTCATACTTTGTGTTGTTTTTAACGATTAAAATACTTTAAAATCACCTCAATAGATTCACCTCTCTTGGCTTATTTCTTGTCTCTGCAATCATGTCAGCTTGCAGGGGGCTGGGTAAAGGAGATGAACCTAAATCTGCATTGAAATTGTGGAAAAAGCAGGCTATAAAGGTGCCCAGTCATGTGGGATTATTGCCAAACCTTCAGAACAAAGGAAGAAGCCTTTTTAGGCTAAAGTGGGCTGCTTCAGGAGTTATACTCATTTTGGGCCCTAAATTCTAGACTTTAACCATCCTCTGGGTCAGGTTCTACATACAACAATAAGTACAGGGGTTTTTAACTTGGGATTTCATGAAGGCAACACAAGAATTTGTCTAGAGTGAGTAAATCCCCTCTCTGAAGAGAACTACACGTGTGGCCACTTACGTCTGTATACATGCAATGAGCGAGAATCCATTCAGTGTGGGATGTATCAGACTCCAGTTTCACCTCATCTAGTAACTGATGACAGCCCTCAACACTTTTCTGATGAGAAGGTAATTCTTCTCTTGTCTGGATCCTCTTTGTTGTGTCCTATGGCCTTCTCATATGTGTTTTGGGTCTGGGTTGGTATGACTGCAACTTGCTCCACAGCCCCTATACTGATCAAAGTCAGTCTCTAACCAGAGTTCACCACGCCTGGTGATGAATATCTCCTGCAATGGATCCCCACCTCTCTAATCTTAGCACCCTATGCAGCTTTTTCAAAATTCTGTTTATTCTTTGGAATAGTTTTGTTGCAGGAGTGTGCATTTCTTACGTATCACCATTAAGCATGTAATACACACATCCCATGCTTAGGAAACTTCATGTTACCAGTAATGCAATTCTACGCTTCATGCTAGAAGAGATTACATGGTAATGGCCTAAGTCACTTTCCTTATAATTAGGTATAACTAATTTCAATAATGTATATATATATTTAGTTAATTTAACAAATATACTCTGAGAAGCTATTTTAGATTAGGCTCTGCAATGATGATAAAGATGTAATGTCTGACCTCAAGAAGCACAGAGGTGACAGGAGAAAGACAATCAAAGTGGTTTCAATCCAGCTTCTCATGCCAAATGAGCTCAGGAGGCACCTAAGAGAGATGTTGAACCCGGATGTAAGAGGGCATGGGAGATGGCTTTCTGAAGAGGTCGAAGAATGATTATCATTTCAAACAGTAAGAGTTCCTTGATTCAGGGGGAAAAAAATCCAATTTATTTCTCTCCCGCTTCTCACCCTCTCACCTAAGTCCCACTGAACTCTCCACTCACAAACTTCAGCATCTTCCTTCTTGGCCTGACATCTTATTTGCACCTAGATTCTCAGTGGGGTTGTGAAGACATTGTTCACTACAGGGAACACCCACGTTCTCAGTCCTGAGCCAACTGTTAAGGGGAGTGAACTGTGTGTAACGATTCCTATTACTGAATCCATTGGCCATTCAAAAGCATCATTAAAAACAAAACAAAAATTTGCTCCAATGTCTTATACCTTAGTGTGCAGCACTACAGACTTTCTTATGTTTGCTCTGCTGCTCTCAGAAGTGACACAACTGTCACAGAAAAAAAAAATCTCGTTTTCATCTACTACCTTTCTTTAGCCCCTATAAGTAAAGAATGGCATCTTTAAGATTTTCATCACAAAACCTCTTGGTCCGCAAGAGAAAATCAAACTTTAGATATGATTTCATAGCTTAGAGGGACCCAGAAACAGCAAACATTTACTCCACAAACTTGAAAATACCAGAAGTGCCACTGGAGCAGTACATGTGTGTGAATGCTTATTTTCCCAAGGCTGAATATTCTGCCAACCGGTGCCTGTCCAAAGAAATTGGAGCAGCTCACTGCAAGATGAAAAACAGACCTTACCTACCCTGCTCCAACCCAGCACAGGAAGTAGCAGGGAAACTTGTATAAAATGAGTCAAAAATTCAGGGAGAGGAAAAAGGAGAAAGCTAATCACCTTACCTAAACTCTGCTGTTAAGTGTAATGTTGCTAGAAAAGCGCTAAATATAGTCCTACCTAAAGAAATGAGTTCTCATTTATAAGATGTAATTTAAAAAATCATCTCCACACAACTGCCATGTCACTTCATACACAAAGGAATACAGATGACTTAAACCGGAAGAAGCAAAATCTCGAAGGTTTTTGCTTCGTATGCATCAAAGTTCTTACGTTTATTCTTAGTCTTCTGGAAGCTGAGAGGAGCCCCTTTTGAAATGCATATGTACCTACCAAGGTGACTTGGGTGCAACTGGATCACAGCTCAGTGGTAACGTCAGGAGCCAAGGAAGGGCAATGAGTGCAGTGGTCCAGGGCAGATGAAAAGGGCAATGGCAAATCTTGAGAGATGAGAGAAAAAGCAAAGAGCAGAAGCATGGGCACAGCTTCTTTTTGAAGATTCTGAGGCTGACTTTGGCGGAGGATAAAACTAAACCAGGATGCTTATGCAGTAGAAAGGGAATAGGTCCACGGCCAGGGAAAGAATCTGTGATAAGAGATGCCAGATGACAATAGACATATGTATGTAAGTAATGAATGATTTCATTTATAGAAAGTTCTAGAACAGGTGAAGCTAATATAAGGTGGGATTAGAAAACTCTAGAGCTATTCTAATATGGAATATAAATGGAGACGCTAAGAACCTACAAGTAGGCTAACCGTAATATTTTCTAACACAAAAGAAGTACTGAAGCCATAACGGAAAGAACATTTCTTTTGCAACTTTATCTAAGATGAATTGGTCATGCACAATTATTAGAATATTTTGCTAAGTATAGGTACCCTCTAATGATGAGATATAGGTAACGTCTATAGGTGTCTCAGCCCAAATCCCGTAGGAGATCTAAGTTCTGTTATTCCGCTTTAAAGTCATGAACAATAGTCACAGTCACAAAATGGTTCTACCACCTGTTCTGTCAGCTCGATGACGTCTCAGCTTTCTCTTATTTAAAGGGCCTCTGAACACATTTTATAAGAAGCTCCATTTGCGGTGACTGTGACAATATTTGAGCACCAGTATTCTGCTGTTCTTATACATGGATTCAAATAAGAACGTTCTGACTCAGTGGCACCAGATTCCAGGGGTGCTAGTGAGAATTATTTCCTGGTAGTTCTAAGGAGTAGATGAGATTGGAGGTCCCTACCACTGTATCTTGACAGGACTCTGAATTCTTGGGTAGGTCCTTTTCCCGTGTTCTCTAAAATGCCCCTCTCACTGCTTCCCCCCATTAGCCACTTTTAAAGGAATGCTTCCTCTGAACCTATCACAACTATATCGTATAGCCCTTTCAATGATCTACTAGCATGTGTCTTTCCTTAGTTGTGCTTATTATTGCTAAAATTTTGCCCTTATTGTATGACTTTTTTATTAATATCTCCCATCCCCAACAAACTCTAATCTCTGGGAGCAGGGAAGTGCCTATTTTTGCTAATTAGTATATTTCAGAGTGCTCAGCACATTTATTTTTGTTTGTTATGTTTATTATTATTATTTCATTATATTTAATTTGTTTCATTTAATTTGTTCAAGAAATATAAATAAATATATGAAATACATGAATAAATAAAAAATAACAAATGAACAAATGAGTGAGTGAGTGAATGAATGACTGATCTCAAGTCACATGGTCCCAAGGAGATTAAAAGTCTCTATCTTCTGCCTGAGGGAAGGGACAAGGCAGCCCTTGGGTTCCCGGCACACAAGTCACAACAGAGAAACCAGGCCACCAGAGAGCAGGTTTATGAAGGAGTAGCACTGATGATGGCATCCAAGCTGATGAGGGCAACTGGCAGGAATGCCAATGCACAGCACCACCACCAGAGGGCTGTCTGTATCTGGGAGAGAAAATGCCTGACATCTGACATGTTGGTCAAGTGGAAGAGGTGCTTCCCTCAGTTGGTGAGTTCCCAAGGTGCTAAAATTCCAAGAACTGCTTAGTAGAGACTCAGCCAAAGACACATACTTTGTCTCATCACTATATTGTGCTATATGCACAGTTACTTACTATATCCATTTCATTTACTGAGTTGCACTTCAAAGCAGGAATTTCCAAATCACAGTCAACAAGGAGAGTGAAACTGAATAGTACAGATAAGAGAAGTAAAGTGGATAAAACTCTAGGCCCTCTGCTTCAAACAGAATAGTTGCATTCTCATCAGTCTTACATTTTGAGCATTTATATTTTGGTGTGTATTACTTCCAACAGAATGTAAGCTCCATGTAACAAAAACTTTTGTCTATTTTGTTTAATGCTGGTTCTCCAACACACAAAGTAGTGTCTGGTGCATTGAGAACATTCAATCAGTTTTTGTTGAACACAAAGACAAGGTTTTATTTAAGAAAGAATTTCACTATTTCTTTCTTTTCTTTTTTTTTTTTTTTTGCGTTACGCGGCCTCTCACTATTGTGGCCTCTCCCGTTGCGGAGCACAGGCTCCGGACGCGCAGGCTCAGTGGCCATGGCTCACGGTCCCAGCCGCTCCGCGGCATGTGGGATCTTCCCAGACCGGGGCACGAACCCGTGTCCCCTGCATCGGCAGGCGGACTCTCAACCACTGCGCCACCAGGGAAGCCCCACTATTTCTTAATATAAAGGTTTGTTAAAAAAAACTATTTTCCAAAGAAAATAGCTCATCATTTCTTAAAGCACTGGTCTTCAAGTGGATTTATGTTTATCATTCTCACCGCCAATTTTTAAAGACCCAAATATAGTCACTGTTAATCAGTACAGCAGAATGCATTAACAAAATCCATCTTCACAGTGTTTAGAATACCAATGTCCTTTGCCTTTGGTTTCATCTTTCTGATTATTAAAGATCATCTTCTCCTGCATGGTCTAAATTACTGTGTCCATGCTAGCATCAATTTTTAAATGTGAACTTTCACATTTCCTACTAATCTGTAGAGTTAAGTAACCTTGATGGTTCATTTTCTGGTATTTATTTGAATATCTGTATGAAATAATTCCATCTGAATATAACAATATGTTGTATGAGCTAACAATAGTACGGAAGAGACAAAGAAGGCATCTACTGAATAAAATATATATGGAAGACCTGCTTAATTAAATCTCTAATGCAATTTTATCACCTACACAGAATGCTACTAGATTTACCAGATATTAATATCTAAGCCAAATAAAATTTCCAAGTTTGGCTCAATGGATACTTCTGTGTCAGAGGAAGGAAGGGCGTCTGAAAGACTGCTCAATTTTTTTTACACTGCTAGAGGCAATGACGATATTTAAAGGAGGTAAAGTATATTCACTTTCCACTTAATAATAGCTAGAATTGAAGTGGTTAGTGATTTTCTAATTACTCATGTTCCAGTTTAATTTTTCTCTTAAAAAGTTTCTAAACATATGAAAGTAATAAATAGCATTACATATTCCTTGCTGATGCTTAATTTGATGAGACATCCCCATTGCTATATCACACTTCTGAAAACCAAGATGTGTAACAGGCTCAGTGTGATACTTAATAAATGCAATCAAGTCAATAAATGTATACACCAAATTCACAGTTCACAACCACCCAGAAACTTAATGAAATATCCCTGTATAAGTAAAAATAAAACAGAAAGGATTGTAGGGAGATGGTGGCATAAGTGTCAGCGTTTATTGTTGTTGTTTATTTCTTTAGTCTTTCCTGCATTAAAACAGAGTGAATATGATAGAAAAAGATTCCATGGTCAACATGTACAACAAACTTAGGTGACAAGGAATCACCACAGACACCAAAATACAAACAGAAGGGGACAAACCACCAAAAGACATAAGACAGATTATCAGTGACTATGCAAAAGGAAGCAAACAGAAGGCAAGGAACTTTTAACAGGCCTGAAGAGTCAAAGAAATGTCAAAACACCATCCAGTACTAATGGAATCTCATGGGCCATTCTGAGAAGATGAGAGAGAGAGGATACTAAGGCTCTAATTTGAAGGTTAGAGGGAGGGGTCTTTGAGAAGTTCTGACAGGTAGTCTGAGTCTGCACCTGATAGAGTCCTAAAACCAATAAACTGTCATACTCCACCAGGATAACGCCCTTTACTCTGAAAAACTGCCAGGAACAAAATTCAAAGTAAGTGTTACAGGGATGATAATGGCAAAAAGGGAAAATAAAATCCAAATAGCATAGTAGAAAAGGAAGATTTCACAAAAGAGAAGGCTGTATTTTATCACTCTGTGGATAGGAACTCTAGAACTGCTATGTTGATGATGTAATTTGAAAATAAAAGTTTGCTTTAATGACTTCATATGGAAAAAATATTTAATTAATTTTATATTTGATTTATATTGAATTGTCATATTAACAAGTTTTATATTGACAATATGTTGCTTTTAATAATTTTATTTTGATGTTATCTCACATAATAAATTCTTTTAATATTTAATTAATTTTATATAATTTTCACATGCTAGTATTATAGATATACTGGGTAAGATTAAAATTATCAAAATTAGTTTCACCTATTTCTTTTCACTTTTTTTAATATGGGTACTTGAACATATCTAATTATGTATGTGCTTCATTCTAACAGAAGCACAAGAAAACAAACAAAGGAGAGAGAGATGGATTGAAAGCCCATAGAATTCAAGTAGTATGAGAGACATTGATCAATAACAATGTATGGACCATGTTTGGGTCACAATACAAATAAAGATCATTTAAAAGCAACGGGGAAATGTAAACTCTGATTAAATTTCTGACATTAAGGGAGATTGATCACTATTGTGGTGATGACTGTAGAAAGAATTCTTATCTTCCAGACATATATATGGAAATACTTGTAGATGAAATGATTTATCAAGAGAAGCTTGAGAGAAGGAGATGGAAGTTTAGAAGAAACCAGACTGGCCATGAGGTGATCATGCTTAAGGAGTGGTAAGTACAGGGGTTTCACTCTACTCTTCTAATCTGAATGATGTTTGAAATTTTTCATAATAACCAGGTAAAAACCAAAGGACAAGAAACAAATCTATTTCTATTATGGATTAAAAAACACTTATCAGAAATAAAGGTGGCTCTAGACAGTGCAAAATAAAGCAAAAGTCTCCTTCTCTGTAACATTAGCACTAAGATGAGAATTGCAGGAGGCTTCACTGTAGCTGGTCAGTTTTTCCACTTATGAATATTCCAAATCTTTATAAACCATCTGGAGAGCAAGGGTTTGGCTAAATTTCCATTCCATTATAATAATGAGACATTTATTGAGAAAGAATGTCAGAAAAAACAACTTTCAACATGGCTATAGGATATACCAAAAACTGAAACACTTAAAGCCATCTTCATCCCAACTTACAAAAAACAAACTCATAAAATAATGTATCAACAATGTCCAATTATTCTCATCACACAGCACAGTGTAAAACCAAAATTATTGCTCTGACTACATCCTGTTTATAAGGTTACACTATAATATTGCCAACTATTTACTTTCTCGTAATTAGATAAATTAAGAAGGAATATTAGCAATAATAAATCATTTTTAATATTCAGGAATAAATATAGAAGGAAACAGAAAGAAAACAATCTAGGAAACAGTATTTTGAAAATAGAGGCATTTCATGAAAGACTCTAATAAACAGTGAATTTCAAAGTTTTTGCCCTTTCTAGTTTGCTCTCAGTCTTTCTGGATTTCATTTTTGTCTACAAGTCTATGTAAATTTCACATAATTTCTAATATAGGTGCTCTTGGTGTTACCAACTTTGGGTCAAGTAGCCTAATCTGCTCTGGTCTCTCTCTGTATTACAACTACCTCCATTCTAAAAACAGACTCGGGCCACCAAATAATCAGGAACAGTAAAGAAGAATAGGAGAGACATGGATGTAAAAGTAATATTTTAGGGCCCATCTGGTCAGACGATATGCTTCCGTGTTCTTCATGTAATGTTATATACATCAGTCTCATTTTAACAACCCTGTAAAGCATATAAATATTTGTGTTTTACTGGCAAGGAAACTGTAGAATAATGTTCTCTTGGTATTTCAATTAAACTTAACAAACCTTTCTTGGGCACTGCTGACATGCTAGATTCAAAGAATATGATATTATACCTGCCCTCAATTTGCTCATGGTTTACTAGGGAAGACAAACCAAAGAGGAAGGATTAGAAAATATCACACAGTACGTCTTAGGGAAGCACAGATGCTTTCTAGCCCTTTCTGGGACCAGGAAGTCTTCTGAGATAAGGTGAGATGTCCAGCTGTACTACAGAGAAGCAGGCATGGGGTCTCCTGACAGAGAAGGGGCAATGACCTGACTAAGCAAAAGGAACAGTGTCTCTTTCCCTGTAAGGAAAAAAATGGATGGAAATAAACTACAACAGTCAGGGCAAGGACCCAAGGGGAAGAGTGGAAAAGAGAGAGAGAATATAAAACAAGAAAATATAGATGAAGAAATAAAGATAGAGAACGCTCAGAAAAGAGAATCCCTTAGGCTCCTCTCCTGTGTATTTAGTACAGCCTGATTTTTGAATCAAAGGGAAAACTTTAAAAAAACTCGTATGCACCAACCCCTGGCTTCCTGAAGTGTGCCTGATCACTGAATAATAAGCTGTTTTTATAATAAGCAATATTTCTCCATCCTTCCAAACATTATGGCCATAGCCAGGGTGTTATGTCATCAGGAAAGAGAGAGATGAAAGAACTGCTTCCTCGGTGCTGAATTCCCCCATGGTGTACAATGTTCTCCTGTGCATTCTCTACATGCACGGAGGACAGACGCCTTCCTTGTTCTCACTGCAAGTGTTTCACAGCATCTATATGCATTTCCATATTATAAGCTCCACATCAAGTGAATAAAACAGTCCCTTATTGGCTGACAGTTGTTTCTACCAATCTACTGGTCTTAAGTACCTTCTGCAAAATGCTAGAGGAATGATGCAGTAGTGAAGAGAATGATTTCAATATTAGGGCAAGTGCAGTTGTCACTGCCGACTTGACTCGATTTAATAAAAATGGAAAGAAAAGCTGTTGGCTGGGAGGTCAGATAAGAACATTTCAGAGAACGCTGAGCCACGCCGGAGCTTCCTGTAAGATGGGCACAGAGAACAGTTCTGCTGGGACCCACATGTGCAGCTCTGGCTCTCGGAAAGCCACGCATGCTTTTGGTAAGAACCAATGGAAAAAGAGCAAAGCAAGTTTGACAGCATGCATGTTCCTATTCTCTCTTAAAAAACACACTGGGTTTCACAGACTTAGCTCCATCGTTTGGGGTTAGAGTCTGGGATGCTGTAATTTTTAAGCCAAGGCACAGAGGATCATCAAGTGAAATACGCATTTCCACGTAATGAGATATTAATGAAGGGGAATCAGCACAGTTAATATCCCTGAGTTCTAAGACACAATGTTGTTCTGTGAGTCTGTTTTCAGTTGGGTTACCAAGTGTTAATCAACAACATGTTAGCATCCTGTAAGGAGCAGAGATTCAATGAAAGTGATATCAAAGTTGTTTGATTTCTTTCCTCTTCTCAGACAAGAAGGTAGTGGACAAACGGGAGTCCTGACCAAGCACAGCGTCCCTGAGACCGACGGAAATGGGACTGTTGCCTGCCAGTGTCAGGGTGTGGTGTCAAGGCGTGAGTTCCCAGACTTGTCATTCTCTCAGGGTGTGTTGGTCAGAGTCAGGAAAACAGTCTGCATTCCAGTTAAGGGCGGATGGTGGTAGTGGTTGAGGGGTATGGGGATAACAAGCCAAACATAACAGAAAACCAAGACAGCTAACAAAGATGAAAGTTTGAAGCCAACAGTGGTTAACAGGCTTTGGAGACATTTCTGAGATGAAGAACAAATGTCTAATTGCGTGCAGTTTTGATGGATGCACTGAGAGCTTACGCCTACAAAGAGCAAAACAAATTCAGCTGACCATGATTTAAACTAACATTCTCACATGACAAGAATTCTGGAAGCCAGCAGAATTCTGGTTTTGGTTGAGCTGCTCAGACATGGAGGACGGCCAGGTCCCTGTCCTGTATTCTTGTCTTGACATTCTTCTCATGGTTGCAGATTACTGCAGCAGTAATGGTCACGAAGCCGGACAAGGAGATGATAGTCCACAGCACAGCATTTACCCACACACCACTCCCTCAAGTTAAGAAAGAATACAACCTTTCTCAGAAATGTACAACTCATCTACAAACCCAGGGTCGAGGGTGAACAACTCAATCTTGTTTTCCTGGGACTTTCTTAGTTTGGGCAGTGAAAGTACCACGTCTGGGGAACCTTCTCAGTCCTGGGCAATCAGGGATGGTTGGTCACTGTATTAGAGCCACATGGCCATCTTTGATTAGTTTTCTTGAGATGAAGCATGCTCTACCCTATACCTGAACTAGTGTCTCTTAACTACAAAGAGGAAAGGACGGGCTTTCGTTATGACAGATTCTTTCTACCTTGGTTGTGCTTTAGAGGAATTTGGGGAACTTTTAAAAAGTGCCCATGTCTGAGCCCTACTCATTGTGATTTTAATAATCGGGGTATTTCTCGAGCATTAATACATCTAAAAAACTACCCAGGTGATTCTAATGTGCAGCCATGGCTGAGGAGTAAACTACTGGAGAAGTCAAATAACGGAATCAACCAGTGAACACCTAATAAAACAACCATGGAACACAGAATGTACTTTAACATGATTGGCAACATAATGAATCTTCAAATCAATGTGGTGCTTCAGTTTTCTAAAAATTTTTTTTTTTTTTTGGTACGCGGGCTTCTCACTGTCGTGGCCTCTCTCGTTGCAGAGCACAGGCTCCGGAGGCACAGGCTCATCGGCCATGGCTCACGGGCCCAGCCGCTCCGCGGCATGTGGGATCTTCCCGCACCGGGGCACGAGTGTCCCGGTCCCCTGCATCGGCAGGCGGACTCCCAACCACTGCGCCACCAGGGGAGCCCTAAAAATTTTTATAATCTGTTTTTCACTGACACTCAAAAGTAGGCAAGGTAGATGTTTTTTCCATTTACATATTAGAAAGTGGAAGTTCAAAAATGTTGTTACTCACCCTTGAGAGATCTCCCTCTGCTATATCACATTTAATGTGATTGCCAGATTTCCATTTTTCAGGGCAAGTACACTAAACACTGAGGTACATGCTTGAAAACACTCTGATGTATATAGTAATCATTCACAACCTTTTATGTGACTATCATGTCTATATTGATGGTAGAACAGATTTAACTCAGTGTGTCCTAACCAAAATTATTTTTGCACAAGCAAACCCTAAAATATTCTATCATGAGTTGTGGGAATGAGGTAAAAGAGAAAAGGGTAGAAAAAAATGAGACTCGAACTGAAGTGTTGTTATTCTGCATTGGTGAGGGAAGCGATGAATGGAGAGGAAGGAAGCTGTTATGCGCATTATAAGTTTGCCACGTCATCTCTGAGTTGATTGCTGAGTTGTCACTTAGACTGGTAGACCAACTACAGTCCTTTCCATTTATAACAAGTAGGTAATTTCTTTGCTTACTTTGCCTTTCCCTCCTTACCTACCCCTCTCCCAAGTGCTCCTTGGATTTCTCTGTTAGCATTACTACTGCTCCTGGCTGGGGCTGAGTGAAAAGGTGCCCTTGAACATGAGAGGGTGGGGTGCTGGAAGTGAGAAATGTAATTTGTGATGCTAAGAACAAATGTGTGCGTTCCCTGGTAGGATCCTGGTCTGCAGTCTCTCTCCCATCTTTAATCTTCCGGGCAGAAGGAATACGTTAATCCTTAGAGAAAGAGCGAAAGGGAATGACACGAGTCCGGGTTTCACATGGAGAATTGGACTAGATGTGGTGAAAGTGTGGCCACCATAGTCTGTGAAGTAAGAGTAAGTGACAGACGTTTATTCAGAACTCAAAGAGAGCAACACAGCCAGGGAGAGAATCCATACAGTGGTCTGGCAAAAGGCTATAGCTGTAAAAGTGTTCCAAGCACCAGATCTGGGAAGTGAGACTAGACCACAAATGGAAATATCAGCTACAATTTGGGATGTAAAGTGTGTGATGGGTCAGTGGTTAACAATAATGATACAACAAATTTTTACCAAGGACGATGTGCCAGGCGCTAAGCTAAAAACCTCAAATAAATTATTTCACTTAATTCTTACAATAGCCTCATGAAATTGATTTATGTTCCATATAACAGATGGCAAGCTGAGACTCTGGCGAAGTAGAGTGAGCTGCCCGGTATCACATGACCAGGAAGTGGTAAATCAAGGATACACATTCAGGCCTTTGATTTTGTAACATTACAGAGGTCAAAGGGCATTTCAGGAACTTGTGGCGGTTCCTTCTCCACCTTCTCCTCACCAGACCTTCCCCCCAAACTCAGGTCTGTTCCTTCATTCTTTTGCGTTCCCAGGAAGGAGCCAGGCACCATGCAAGTTTAGGTGGTTGGCCACGCTTCAGTATGGGAGTTTGTAATGACCAGACAGGAGAGCTGATGTCTCTCTGAAGATATTCCTGCCCCACCTTCTCACTCTCTGCTAGGTAACAGACATCTGTGGCAGGGTAAGACTTACCAAGCAATTAGAAGAGACTAGCATAAAGGTGAAAGGGTAACTTGGCCCCCACCAACGTCTCCAAGAAGGTCTGAGTTTCTGATTTCTCTCAGGGGTTCGTAATGGCTTTTATGCTGCCTGGGCTAGATAGCTGCTGTCCAACCTCATCAAGGCTCTTTGGTGAGAAGAGAACCTAGCTGTGTAGTCCTCGGATGAAAGAGAAGGGGACTGGGTTGAAAGAGGGAGTGGCCCAGATGTAGCAGTGCCTCCTGGGACTGGAAGAAAGCATGCAGTGATGGGTTCTATGAAGGGCTGTGGCCTGTGTGGAGGTCCCCAAGGAGACGGCAGGACTTCTGACGGGGAGGGCGGATGAGTTTCCAGAGGTGAGGGCTGCTAAACATCCAGCACCACAGCCTTGAGAGTTTCAGCCAGTGACGCTGGGACCACATTGGCGGAGAGGCTGTGGCATTACCTGCCTGTGAATGGACGATGCCTTGTACAATGAGCCTCTTAGTGGTAACCTTGAAGGACCAAAGACCAGAGGCTGTTTCCTAAGCTGTCTTTTTTTTCCTCTGAGAATGCAGAGTACACTTAAGAGGGAAAAGAGGCTCCAGCGATAAATTAGGTGTCATCCCGTCCTCATAAAAGGGGGCTTAGAGTCAGATATAATTTAATTTATAAAAATTAAACATAATTTTACTTGCACCTGACATTTTTGAAACAAATTCTGGCTTTAACATTGATTATTTTATTTTATATTTGCAAACGTTTTAAGTATTTATTGTAGTTAAATCCTCTTGTACAGAAAGGGAAACTGAGACGGGTGAGGCTAACATCTATGTTTAGTGCACTAGCATGGAGGAAAGAACCATAAACAGGATCCACAGGTACTGTGAGGCATCATTTGCTTGTAGTAACAAAAAATACAACTCAACACTGACCTGGGGATGTGCACCGGAACCGACCTTGGACCTGGGCCGATGTTGGATGGGGTGCCCGGGTCACTCACCAGAAGCCTGAGTCACTGCCTGAGGTATTTGGCCTCCTGGAAGGCTCTAGATTTTCAGCTCTAGCATGTGCAGCTGACTCCCCCATTCCGGCTTTGGGTGGTACCACCCAAGCACAGCCTTTGGACCAGAGCCCATCCCTGCATCTGTCTGGGAGTCATGGAAACACTGTGACCCTCAGGTAGCGGTGAGGGTTAGAGGGGAATTGGGGTTTGCTGGATAGGTGGCATGAACCAGACTCCTTATGGACAGGCGACCTCTGGCACCTGGGACAACCAAGTTTTCTCATCTCAGGACTCCCCTGCTGCTTGGCAGAACTTGCGAGATCCTGCAAGATGAGGCTCGGCTGACCCCACCCGGCCCATCCTCTCCTGCCTGTCTACCTGGAACCACACTTACTGCCCCCCACACACTTGAAGCTACATAGTGCAGCCTGCGGCCTCCAGCTGTGCCCTTTGCCTGCCAGGTGTTAAAATTAAATACAAAAGAGACCAGACTCAAAAATTCCCTGAGCAGACAAAAACATTTAAACCAGGTGAGTGAAACTTAATTTAGCTTTTCTTGCAAAACAAGTGAAATGTAACCTGGCCTGCCTTTTAGGCTTCTTCTTGTAAATGCCTTCTATACTCATAAAAGAAACTTAAGCCATCTTCCTAAGAACAATATAAGGTAATAAATTTTAACCAATCCCTTGCCATCTGGAAACCCCCCTTTATAATAACCAATCATTATAAAGTGAAGCAACTTCCTCATTTTCACTTTATAAGCCATCCTGTAATGTCATGCCTCTGAGCTTCATAGCAGTCTTTGAATTTAAAAGCTCCCAGTTGGACAGGTGTTCTTATATGCATAATAAACTCTCACCAAGTACTAAAAACAAACAAACAAACAAAGCTTAAACCAAAACGGAAATTCATTGATTAATGTAACAAAGTCTGGGGGCAAAGTTGCCTTTAGCAGAGGGACTCAACTGATGTCATCAGAAATGAGTTCCTCTCTACTGGTGCGTTCTCTGTCTCCTGTTCCGATTTTATTCTCAGATTTTATGTGGTAGCAGGATGGCTGCCGACAAGGTCAGGGCTGTATTCTTCCAGGTTCGAGTGCAGTTGAAAATGTGGCACCTCTCTCACAATACCTCTTGCAAAAGCCTCATTGGCTTTTGGTTGGGTCACTGAACCAATCACTCTGACTAGGTTAATGGAATTCTCCTTTTGGCTAGAACTGAGCCCCAGGACACCCTGACTGTAGGGATGTTTGGAGACTACAACTCCACGTGCACATGGGCTGAGGCTGAAGGGGAAAGTAGAGGGACTCTTCCACAAGGGTGAATAAATGCAAAGATGTCCACCTCAGCCTCTCTCACTGCCCACTTCTTACCTCCTGGCCTAGAGCCACAAGATTGGCCCTTGAGGCTCTGAAATTTAAATTGACAATTATGTGTATAACAGGCTGCATAATCACTCCCCCAAATATAACCAGGTCCAGATTCCTGGAAGCTGTGAATGCTTTCTTATAAGGCAAAAAAGTGCTTTGCTGGTATGACTGAGTTAAGGATCTTGAGATGAAGAGATTATCCTGGATTATCTGGGTGAATCCTAAATTCAATCGCAAGTGTCCCTATAAACAGGATTTGAATCTGTAAATTGTTTTGGTGAGGGCAGCCCAATCCTAGTTCCTTCCCTAGTCTGCCATTCTCTCCTCAGTCACCATCTGTCAAGGGCTGACTCCACAGTGAGTCACCAAGCTCTCTGGAAGAAACCCTCAAGTAGATCAGGAAGACAGGTGATCGCAAAAAATTGCAGTCCTTGCCCTGGATAGCCCTCCATCTGCCCCGTCACCTGGGGGAAAGAAGCAGCAGAGAGCCCTGAAATGGTCCCTCTGTGATACTGGCCCTGGATTCACAGACCTTTCTCAGGGGAGGAAAGCAGATTTTTCACACCCTCACACCCATCACTGTTGCCAAAACACGACACAGTGGGACTATTTTGGGGGACAACAGAAGCAGTTCAGAGCTGCTTACTAGTCAAGCAGTAACAGGAAATGAGCCAAAGGATGAGAGTCAGTTATATCCCAGGAGAATCTGACAACAGAATAGCAATGTTCCCAGAGCATAAGGATGTGAGAGATGAAACGAAGAATTCCTCCAAGGGTCAAGGGAGATAGTCAAGGCTGAGGAGTTCCCAGCTCCTGAAACACAACTGAGACATCCTGAGAGCCAGTGAACCAGGAAACTCCTAAAAATCTAAATGGAAATCTGAATACTCTAGTGACTCAGGAGTTCAAAAAATGGCTCCTTCCACCTCGAAGATCCAGCAAAGCCATTTCTTACAGAACATCTTTCTGAGAAGTTAAAGCTGTCACTGGAGGTCCAGCTGTACAGACAGCCACCAGCCATATCTTTGAAGAGACCCCCTGCTTTAGTCCCCCTGGGACTTGGCAATTTCCCAGATTGTCGTATGCCCTCGTGGAGGACAGCAGGGGGCATTGATGAACGCCCGGAGCCCTGAATTCCTAAAGTTTCAGGCTTCATGGAAGAGCCAGGAAAATTTAGAGCCAACTGATAAAAGGGAGGCCCCAGAAGAACCAAGTCAGGAGAACATCGGGGAGCTGATGCAGGGTTGAGATCTTCCTGCACCAGAGTGAAGAGCCGCCCTGCCCAGTGCATGGGGTCAACATGCACTCATGTCCAGTTGTGTCCCGGGATCCGACAGGGAAGAACAGGGTCCTCCAAAATGTAACTTCAAAAGAAAGGGTCACATGCTTCAGTAACTTTGTTGCATGAATAATGTCAAAGGGCAGGAAGGTTCACTGCACAAAGCAGGCCCAGTTGAAAGCAGAGCTATCCTGATAGATAGAGGGTAATCTGAACTGCAGGAACACCGGGCAGCCAATGGTCTTACCCCGGAAGAGAAACTGGGATTCGATGTTGACTTTGTGCATGGGTGGAAAGTTAGTTCAAGAGGGAAGTCCAGGCGCAAGCAGAGCTGTAACTGGACATTTCTGTAATGTGAGGACTCCTTTCCACCTAAGCAAAGCTGCAATTATGCCTTCCCTTTTGCTCTGGAGAGAGGCATCATCTCTACCTCCCAAGGCTATTCGCCACTCAAATATCCTTGAAAAGATGGTCTGGAATAATTTAAGTCAGGGTCTCAGTATAAGAGATGCAGAAACATGAGAAACATGTGGAAAGTTGTCTTCCAACGACAGTGGGGAATGAACCTTTATTTCTCCTTCAACTTGATACTTCACTTTATTCATACATGCAGTGGAATTAGAAGGATTCAGTTATACAGATTGATTAAACAGTCCTCAAATATTCTCTTTAAATGAATATTCTTTTGATTATTATTGAATATAATGCTTTAAATGGACTCATTTAAGAATTATAATTATTGGGTGAAGTCTGTCCATGTCCTTTGTTACTTATCGGTTCCACTCTTAGGCTAGAATGTGCTGCTTGGTCTTAAAACTACAATCTTAAACCCCCAAAATAAGGTCTGGTGCTGGGTGAAGTTGACCAGGCTGGGTCTGAGCCACTGCTGTTGACAGGTTCTGGGATAAGGGCCCTGCTCCCGCTTACTCACTCTCAACTCCTTCCTTATCCGGAATCCAAGGACTCACCTTCTCCCTTTGCCTAATTTTAGACAAGGACGGACTGATTATAAAAATACACATAAATCCAAATGCCAATAAAGATGAAATACTTCCATAGTTTTTACAAAAATAGCCAAAGGCCAAAGGAAGTGAAAAGTTTCTGTGGTTTAGAAAAGTTTATATAACTAACCAAGAATATACAATGAAATTTCTAAAAAGAATAGGTAAGCATATAGAACAGAATTTTCCTTCACAAATAACAGCTAAGATATATTTTTCAACTAAATTTTTTAAATAGAAAGTCCCCATGAAGCCAGTGATTTATACATTATATTGTTTTGGTTTTGGAGTATGAGTTAGATAAGGAAATTTTCCTTTCTTTTATTTACTTGGTTCAAAAATCCAAACAACACAAAAAAGGTACGTAGTAAAGAAGCTCCCTCTCAATCCTGTCCCTATCTACTCTATAAACATTTTTATGAGTTTCTTGTGCATCTTTCCCAAACAAATCAAACATGTTTTCTGATTTATCTCCTTCCTTATATAAAAGATATATACATTGTTCTGTCCCTTGCTTTTTACACTTCAAAGTATACTTTGAGATTGTTCCATATCAGAACATAGAGTATCTTCTCATTATTTTTGCACTATTTGTAAATTATGTAGCCTACACTCTTCTGATGGAGATTTGTGTCATTTATAAGTTTATGCTATCTCAAATAGTACTGTTAATATATATATAGTATATATACAATACTATCTACAATATACAATAGTATATATACAATACTATATACAATATACAATACTATATACAATAGTATATATACAATACTATATATACAGTATACTATATAGTGTATATTATACATTGTATACATATAATATATACAATACATTATTGTATATGATACTACAATATACAATAATACAATTTGTATTTGTTCTGTCATATATGTGCAACATAAACTCCCAGAAATGGGATGGCTGGATGAAATGGTTTGCAACTTGCATAGATATTGCTGAAACGCTACATATAGGACTTGTAACACTTTGCATAACCCCCAGCAGTATCTGAGAGTGTTCCATGGTATAAATTTCCAAGTATATTTACCAAAGCTAGCGGAAATGTTCTCTGATATCATTTCTCACCATTGTTGACCAAATGCTTTAAAGTGATAACCATCTAGAACTATGACACTGATTTGAAGTATTAGACTGTATTACTGAGCAATGTATATCTCTGAAAACATGACTGCGGAATTCCGGAAAGTTGCAGAAAATACAGAAAGTTTATACATGACGGGAGATTATTAGGTATCTGCCATATGATTAAGAAGAATTTTATTACCATAACTACAGATGATAATCTTCTGTATGTCAATAACAAATTATAAGTTTTCTTAAATTTTGTCAATTATTGAGAAAAAAATCAGCAAATTTACTCCTGACTAGAAACTTCATTCAGAAAAGACTAGCCATAAACCCAAAGGAAGATAAAATAGGTTCCTATTTATTTAGAATAGGAAAGTAGTTAAAACAACAGGATTTAAATTCAGGCAGTCCTGGGTTTGAATCCCAGTGCTATTGCCTAATGTGGTCAATTCTTCCTTCCTTCTCTGTCCTTGCCACGCCCCCAGGTGGGCAGAGAATACTTCCCTGATGACTGACTTTGGGCTTGACCTGTGACTTGCTATGGCCCTGGAATGTAAGTTCAAGTGACAGTCTGCCAGTTCCCATCATGTCATTCTCTCCCCTTGAGCTTCTTCCTTTCTCCACGAGACCCTGCCTCAGACAGTGGATCTTTATTCCAGAATGAAAAGATACTCAGAGAAGCCTTGAATCCCACCAGCAGTGTAGAGCCAAGCCCAGCTGAACCCAGACAAGCCCAGTCAAAGCAGCTCATCCAAGTTTTTCTACAGATGTGTGAGATTTTCAGGGGGTTTTTTGGTTTGTTTTTTGGCTTTTTTGCTGCTGCCAAAGCTAACCAATACATCTATACTAACTGTGTAACTTTAGAAAAGATCCTCAAACTCTCTACACCACCATTTTCTTATCTGTGAGGTGAAAATAACAATAGTAACACACAATTTACAGAGTTTTCAGGATTAAAAGCAATTATGTAGGTAAAGTGTTTAGCATGGGAATTTGCATGTAATAAATGATGTATAAATGGTCAAAACATGATCAATATTAACAATCCCATACAGCATGGTGATTACATTTGATAGTACCATACTGCATATTTGAAAGTTGCTAAGAGTAAATCTTAAAATTTTTCATCACAAGAAAAAAATTATATAACTGTGTTTGGTGACAGATGTTAACTAGACTTATTGTGGTGATCATTCTGCAATATATACAAATATCAAAAATTATGTTGTATACCTGAAACTAATATAATGTCCTATGCCAGTTGCACTTCAATAAAAAAAAAAAAAAAAAGAAAGAAAGAAAGAGTAATAATCCCTACTGAGACCATAAGCTCCCTGAGGGCTTTCTCCAGTTTGCTCTGGAACAAACAAGAACCGTTTCTGGAACAGGGCAGTGCTTAATAAATTCTTTTAAAGGAGTAAATGAATATATCAGTGAAGTAAACTTGCCCTGTTCTGAAGAAACACCTTGTTCTTCTCAAACACAGGGGTGTACGTTCAGTCATGGATTACTTTAGAACAAACCTTGTAAACACCAGGGTGCAGGTGACTAGCAAATGATAGGGTTCTCTGAGAATAGCTTTGGTAAACTACTCATGAGCTGCTTGGCGTATTGGAAAGAGCACAGATTTCCTAATCTTAGACCTTGGGATGAACCAGAACTTGCCACTTAGCACTCAGGTCACTTAAATGAATTACTAGGCCTTGTGGTTGCCATCTAATAGGGTCATTAAAAAAACTGAAAAGAAATAGTATCTACGAGTTTCCAACTATCTAATAAGGGTATAACAAATCTTAGATTTCCCCTTCTCTTGAAATATGCTTGTTGTAACAGAAAATAATGGCAATATTTTAGAAGACAATGATATAGATAAATTTTATATTATTTTACTTTAAATCTGAAATATCAATAACTTATGCTAGATACACTATTTTAGAATCTTCCTAATCTATCCATTTAAAATGAAGTTCTTCAAAATTCACTTTAATGTTGCCTCTTCAACTTGATTTAGTACTTTTGCACATAATGTGTTTAAATTTAAAAATGTGCTTTTAATTACAGAGAGGTTTCAAGGAAAATAGTAATTGCGAGGAAAGATTTAATTTAGGCCCTGCCTCTTTAAAACTCTCCACAGAATAAAATATGGCTGAATATATTTACGCTATATTTTCTTACCAATTCATATGAGCGCTCTTGTGAAATAAAGGTACTTGCTCTTTCTGAGTTTACTTCATCAGGAGGCCACTGGCCTCCATTATGCAGCCTTATAAGAAACAGACCTGTGAGACTCACAGCTGTGCTAGTTGAAGGGAATTTAATAAAGACATTATTCAAGGACATTACAGGGTGTCATTAGTGTGAACACTCAGAGGCAAGTCCTCTGGTCTTGGCAGGAACATCTGTACTTCACTTGAGTACTCAATATGCTTTTAAGTTACAAACACTAGAAGAAATTGGGTAACTGTCTGGGTTTTCCTTATCAAACTGACTGCTAGACACCTATAGCCCAATTCCTGGCCTACCCACAGAAAGCAGTTATACCAACAATATTCAATAGAAAATTTAAGGGACCCTGCTATGTTCTGAATGTTTGTGTCTCCACAAAATTCCTATGTTGAATTTCTAACCCCCAAGGTGATGGTATTAGAAGGTGGGGACCTTGGGAGGTGATTATTAATCCTCATGAATGCAATTAGTGCCCTTATAAATATAGCCAAGAAAGCTCCCTGGTCCTTCCACCTTTTGAGATTACAGTGAGCGGATAACCATCAATGAGGAAGCAGGGCCCTCCTTTCACCAGACCATCAGTTGGATGGCACTGTGATCTTGGACATCCCAGTCCCCAGAACTGTGAGAAATAAATGTTTGTCATTTATAACTACCTAGTTTATGATATTTTTGTTATAGTAGCCCAAATGGACTAAAAGAGACACTATTTTTTTTACGTAATAGCCTTGGACCTTGGTTAAGTACAAACCCTGTTCTTCTTTTATATATATATATTTCACCTATTTTAAAACATAAAGAGAGGACTTTTTTCTAGGTTTTTTTTTTTTAGAAGTTAGATTATACTATCTAAACTCATTAGTTGGAAATTTTTTTTCACTCAAATATATTTCAGATATGTATTTCCAAGTTAATAACTAAAGACCTATTATTTTTAGAAATTTCTAAACGTATCTTCAATGGTTACTTCATATATTCTCAAGAATAAAATAAAGCAAAAGTTAACTGATTAATTGAAGTATGTCATTTACGTCTTAAAATCTTTCCATCTTCTCCTTTCTGATTTCTTCTAAGTTTACTGAGTTACTAAGCCTCCAGAGACTTGATATGCAAATCTTTTTCTCATTTTAAAATGATTGACTTTTAAATATTTATCTTTTTGATTTCCTATGTTACTTATTTTGGCATAGAAATGATAAATGGAAAATGAGATAAGTGGAAAATGCCCTGTGAAGTTATGAAGCTACTGACAAGGTAGTCATTGGAGATTTAACGAAAAAAACACTTAAGCTGCGGGATGCAGCTCAACTGAAGGCAGGGGAGAGGCTCCATAATGGTTCCTTTTAGATCTTAGTGTTTGGTATTAAGAGTCTCTAAGGAGAGAGTACTACTAAATGGATCACATTGCCAACTAATATCCATAATATGAAATTGATTATGAAAATAAACCTGACGTATTTGACCCTCACTATTAATGAGTTTATTTTACTAATAAAAATAATTAATGAAGTGCAAATATAATAAAGGATCGATAAGTTGAAAGAAATAGTAATGTCATTAAAGTAATAAAAATGTATGTGATACCACAATAATTAGATTTGAGTGATAAATGCTGGTATGAGCTAAATATTCTATCAAAATGAGAATTTATTTTACATTAGTCATAATATAAAAGGCAGAGATCTGTATGGCTATTATATAAATAGAATAGTTATAATAATCAACTAAATAACCTATGATCTTTTAAGGCAAGATTTATCTGAGAAATAGTGGTTATTCTCTTCCCAGGGTTCCTGTGAAATACTGAGTGTCAGGATAAATTATTGCTTGTCAAACTGAATACGGTTACGTATCAAATACAATGCACCGTCATAGTACATCTATTTTTCTGGCTTTTTCAAGGGTGTTTGAATCCCAAGAATGACCAATAAGATTATAACAATCGTGAATTCTTTTTATTGTCACAGAATGGACTATGTAATATTGAATTAATAAAAGAATGAAATTTCCTGATCATCTGTTTTCCCTCTTCCACATTGAGCTTAAGTGATTAATGCTAATAAACTCTGACTCTAAGCATAGGTCGTAATAGACCAAAAATCTGAGTTATTTTTCCCCAAGATAAACATTACTTAAACTGTAATTTCCCAGAGGAATTTTCACAGTAATTCATCTGAGTCCCATACTCAACCAAAAATGAGGTTGTAAACTCAAGTTTGAATGAGATTTATGAGTAGCTAAATTATGCTTGTAAATAAGCCTAGATCACTAATTTTCTAGCAGTTCCAAGTTGACAGTATTATAGCAGTTTCTTCATATTGTCTAACTTTGATGTTCTTCCTTATTTTCTTGTTGCTTGACACGATTATTGATTGCCCGGGTGTTTTGAAGTTATTACTAGATTTAGATTTACAGTTACGGCAGATGGTTGAAAAGAAAAAGATAACTTCAATAGTTCTATAAATTTGATGTCTTACACTGCTTTTTTAAACTATCAAACTGAAGCTACCGTATCACATGTGACCTTACACACCTTACACATGTGACCCTATCTAGTCACATGTGTAAGAGTAGCTATACCCATAATGAATCCATCATTAACAACTTCGGCTGGCATTGAAGACCATACAGAAGGTCAAGCTAACCTCTTTTTCAAGCCTGAGCTTTCACTACTTTTGTTGTGTGTACATTTCCCTCCACTTCACTAACTCGTTCTCTGACATTGCTTCATGGTTTCCTCCTTACACGGCCCTTTGTTCATTCAGCAATTATTCATTTTTTAAGTACCACGTATTGAAGCAGCAGTAAGAAGCAAGGTATTCAAAATTCTTGTTCTAGTATTTTAGTGGACTTTCCAACAAGGAAGCAGCTATACAACGTAAAGTGATATGTTTCCTTACTCTTCTAAGTTGCCCTCCCTTGCTCCATTTCAGCAACAAAGATATGAAACATTTCTCAAAATCAACCTCACATGGAAACTATATATAAAGCCTTGCTACATAATACCTTCTATAATTATTAATTTATGGAATCACCAAATTATTGTCATAGGGCATTCAGTACTAGATGTTGCATCCTAAGCAATGTCCCAGTATACTGTCTCGCACTTGAAAACGTTCAAGTATTTGTGTGGCCTTTTTAAAAATGTTATAACAGCAAGGCACAGATTTCAGTAATCCTCCCCTTAGAAATGTTGGTACACTTGCATTTTAATGCAATTGCTCTTCAATTTTAGGAAGAAGCACAATAGCTTACAAAATTTAAGTCAGAGTTTAAAGTGCCTTTGCAGGTAAATTCAAAAATTCATCTGTCTCATAAAATCTGTACTAATCTAAACTATTTGTGTTAGTTTTACTTTTCTCCCAAACTCATTTATTGTATTCTTTGATTTAGCCCACCCTTTCTCTCCATATATAGTATTTGTGTTGCTGCAGGCTTCATAGGCAATCCTTCTGAGCATAGGCAACAATGAACTTTGTTTTTTAACATCTTTATTGGAGTATAATTGCTTTACAATGGTGTATTAATTTCTGCTGGATAACAAAGTGAATCAGCTATATGTATACATATATCCCCATATCCCCTTCCTCTTGGGTCTCCCTCCCACCCTCCCTATCCCACCCCTCTAGGTGGACACAAAGCACCGAGCTGATCTCCCTGTGCTATGCAGATGCTTCCCACTAGCTATTTTACATTTAGTAGTGTATATATATCCCTACCACTCTCTCACTTCTTCCCAGCTTACCTTTCCCCCTTTCCATGTCCTCAAGTCCATTCTCTACTTCTGCATTTTTTTTCCTGTCCTGCTCCTAGGTTCTGCAGAACCATTTTTTGTTTTGTTTTGTTTTGTTTTTTGAGATTCCATATATATGTGTTAGCATACAGTATTTGTCTTTCTCTTTCTGACTTGCTTCACTCTGTATAACAGTCTCTAGGTCCATCCACCTCACTACAAATAATTCAATTTCATTTCCTTTTATGGCTGAGTAGTATTCCATTGTATATATGTGCCACATCTTTACCCATTCACCTGTCGATGGACACTTAGGTTGCTTCCATGTCCTGGCTATTGTAAATACAGCTGCAGTGAACATTGTGGTCCATGACTCTTTTTGAATTATGGTTTTCTCAGGGTATATGCCCAGCAGTGGGATTGCTGGGTTGTATGGTAGTTCTATTTTTAGTTTTTTAAGGAACCTCCATACTGTTCTCCATAGTGGCTGTATCAATTTACATTCCCACCAACAGTGTAAGAGGGTTCCCTTTATAATCTGTATATCTTCTTTGGAGAAATGTCTATTTAGGTCTTCTGCCCATTTTTGGATTGGGTTGTTTGATTTTTTGATATTGAGCTGCATGAGCTGCTTGTATATTTTGGAGATTAATCCTTTGTCAGTTGCTTCATTTGCAAACATTTTCTCCCATTCTGAGTATTGTCTTTTTAGTCTTGTTTATGGTTTCCTTTGCTGTGGAAAAGCTTTTAAGTTTCATTAGGTCCCATTTGTTTATTTTAACGATGAACTTATCATCTTGGAATTCTTTGTCTTATACAAGTGACTTGTACTCCCAGAGTGTAATACAAGTCACTGCTCAAGAAATACTCCGGTTTCAACCCTGCTTCAGTCCACAACCATGAGGAAGTTGAACCTTCTGCTTCTGATGAAGCACTTTAAGAAATATTTATACTTCACTGATTTTAAGCCCTGCCTCCACATGAATGAGTACTAACCTGGGCATCTGCTCTTAGTTGGTGCTAAGTTTCTTCACTTCAGTTACCTGACAAAATGAGTTGCTTTGAATTATCAATAATCCAAAAGTGAGAAGTGTTACTCCCGGAGGATTTTCTGAAGAATATGCAATCATCTAATCTTGACTTTTATCCTTGGGTGAGCCAAACAGAGAATTCTAGAATTTCCTTTATTTGAACTATGCTCCATTATTGACCTTACTTCATAAGAACATTAGGGAAATTGCCTTTTAACATGCTTTATGGATACCACTGAAGGCTGACGTTGTTCTACTGACTATCTTTTATGAGGACAGGCAGCAGTGGTATCCCATCTGTCAGTAAATCTGTGTTTCTTCTAAGCAGCAACTTTTCATTTATCACACAGAGGGATTAGGTCCTATGGTCAAGGGTGGATGTTTTGCAGTCGACAGCTTGGGTCCAAATCTTGTGGCCTCCACTTACATGCTGATGTCTTTGTTTCCTCCTTGTGGAAAAGTAGTGGAAAAGTTTTCCTCCTTGTGGAAAAGCAGTTCTACCTGGTAGAATTATTGAAAATATTAAATGACATTAAACATACAGGGCATCTACAAAAATCTCTGACACAGAGTGGGCACTCCCTGTTACCTATGATTCTTAGGAGAATAATATATTTTGAAATTGATTCTGTTTTCTCTTTTCTGGCTTCTAGGAACATCAAAGTCAAATGTATTGCCTTTCTGAAACTTTGTGATTAGATATATCTTTTCCTGATCTTTCTACTTTTATTCTCACTTAATCTACAATTGTTTGTTTCATTTGGTTCTCTAGTTGTGATACTGCATAAAATCGCATGTAGTTGTATGCCCCAAAATTTCTGGTAGAATTAAGGACTACAAAATGTGTGTATACATAATATATTTTCATTTGAATCTTTGGCTACTTCAAAAATAATCTTCAGAATAGAGATTGGAATAGGTAGTGATTGGAAGGGGGGAATGAGTTTTCTGGAAATGTCCTCCTTGGCTCGCATGATCACTTTGTGATAATCCATTAAGCTGTAACTTGTTTATTTTTCTGTATTCTTGAGTCATACTGCACCTTAAAAAGGTTTAAAAAGATGTACATATTACATATTCTGTACTCCTTTGCACTGAGTTTTCTTCAAACCTAATAAAAGACAGTACGTTTTCTCACTTCCTGTTCAGGTCAGCTGCCTCATTTTTCTTCGAGCCACCTTAAAGGCCCGTTCTATCATTTAAAATATTTTCAGTTGCAAGTAACAGAAGGGCAACTCAAACAGACAAGCAATAATTTTTCTGTTCGCAGAACTTCAAATCCAGAGGTGATCATGTTTCCAAAAAGGGGTTTTGATCAGCTCTTCTGCTGCTGTTCTTTGCAGCCACAGGCTGCTTCTTCTGTGGTTCGGGCTTATCTTCTGCCTGGTTTCCCTCATGACTCCAAAGTGGCTCTTGGCAGCTACCAAGGTCACATGCTGTCTCAAGTTCATTCCCAAGCTGTGTGAAAAAGTGGCATTTTCTGACTTTCTCTCTGATTGGAACTACTTAGATAATGTAACCCCTACAGTAACCCCAGGGTCAAGGGAGATAGCTTTACCTTGATTGCATCAACAGACCAATGCCATCTCAGAAGGTGAGCACAGTAGCAACCCCACTTAAAGGGCATGGGGGTTGGTTTATAATGGAGACTGATGAATGGCTTGGGGTAGCAAATCAATTTACACATCACTACTTTAATTTGAACTGGTGACATAAAACCATTTATAGTAACAGATAAAGCCATTATTAGCTGTTAGAACCAAGAGCAGATTACTTGAATATTTGACTGAGTCACTCATTCCTTTATACAACAGAATTTTGCCTGAAACTTCTATGTAGACAGCTATTAGTACTTAAGTTTTGGGACACAAAGAGCCCAATAACTGGCTATGGTAGAGTGGTGGCAATGGTGAGCATGTGAAAAACAACAACTAGAGTGCACATCAACGTTTGCCCAGTGGTATCAAAACTTGTGGGACTCCCGCTATGCAAAGCATCAAAGCAATTTCACCCTCCTCTACAATTTGCCCTTGAATTTGCCCTGAATCACGTGGCCTCTGTTATTATTCAAATATAGCTATAATAATTTTACTCAGAACAAATTCGTGACTTATTTTACGTACTTTCTGTGGATCCAAATAAATAGGTCCTAAAATATGTTACAAATCAACCACCCCAATAGCATTTTCTAATTATAAAACAAATGACTATCTATTAAAAATCAGGCTTCTCTTAATAACGAGTTAATGAGTGATATTTCAGTAAGTGATTGTTTCTATTTTTATACATTACTTTTGGATAAAATAACATATAATATCAACTGAAACATGTATTTGCCTCAAAGGAAAATTGCAATTTATTTCCTCGCCTGCACACAATCTCCTACAGGTCTAAGCTTCATTATATGAAGACGATAAATTAATGTTTGATTAATCAGTACTGTTAAAAGGTCTGAATTTATTTTTCTAAACAAATCATTTTTATAAAATTTCAGGGTTAATGATCCATGGATCTTAATGAGTGATTTTCTTGATACTGTCAGAGATTTTTGTCAGTTAAAGTAAAACAGCATTATTATTCATTGATACTTAACAAGAGAGAAAAAAATTTGTTTTAGATATTCATATTGCGACTTCCCTGGTGGTCCAGTGGTTAAGAATCCATCTTGCAATGCAGGGGACACCGGTTCAATCCCTGGTCAGGGAACTAAGATCCCACAGGCCACGGGGTAACTAAGCTTCTCTAACTAACCACCAATGAACACAATCAACTCTGGCAAATGCTATCATACTTTTCACTGATTGCTCAATTTAGTGTTCAGATCAAAGTCTCCTGCCCATTAAACACGCGGATATCATTATCTCTACCTACAAATTTATTTGTAATTTTTATCTTTAAATTCCATTCCAGGAATAAAGATATTAACCATGGAATTCTTTCTTCTTCATGTCACTGATTAAGTGACATATGTGATGAAAGTTTACATTTTTTTCCTTTTTAAAACAGCTAATTTATCATGCAACCGTGGTACACTGTAGAATGTTTTGACGAATGGCCTATTTTACAGAATTTCATAATACAGAAAGAGCTTTGGTGAATAATGATAATTTAGTTAATAGGCCTCATAAAGATAATAGAGTCAAAAGAAAACACTTGACTCCAAACTCCTGACCTCCAAAAAACAGGCCCTGCCCCTCTCAGTGTTCCGCATCTCTGTAAACAGCACCACCACTCACCCAGTGGCTTAGGCCCACAGCTTTGGAATCATTCCTAGTGCATCTCTTTCTCAAAGTCCTTATTAAAATGTGACTAATATTATTATGGCAAAAGGCCCATCTTTCTCCAGTACTGCTTCCTCTGATGCATTGTTTATTGACAACAAAGCAAACTTATGAAAAGAAGCAAATCTGATCATGTTAACACCACCTCCTTATTCATTAAATATTCTTAAATAGATCCCTATAACCGAAAGAATAAAGTCCGTTCTTCTTAGTGTAACATAAAGGGCCTTTCATAAAGCCTGCCTCTCCCATCTCATCTCTCATCATAATGCACTCAAGCTGTCTGCATCAGCCATCCAACTAGCCTAGGCTCTTTGTATTTCTCTGAACGGGCCAAGCTCTTCTGCTTCTAGGACTTTATATATGAATTTCTCTTTTCTTTGCTTGCCCTTCCCCACACTTCTCTACTTCATTCATGTTTATCTTTCAAAATCCATCCAAATACCACTTCTTCCCAGAATCCTTTGTTGACATCCTAAATCTGAGCGAGCTAGATGGCACAGCGCTCAGTGGTTCTTCTATTAGCATTTTTTACACTCTGATAACTGTCTGTTTACATGTCCATTTCCAATCTTAACTGCAAGTTTCTTATGAGCAAAAACTGCCTGTCTGAACTTCACATACAAATCGCCAAGCATAGAACCTGATACATGTAAGGCATCCAACTATTCTGAAAGGGAGAAAAGAAGGGAGAGAGGAAAAAGCAAACCATGAGCTTTACACAGTCTCAGGTATCTGGAGTTATAATCCTATATTGCAACGGGGAAAGCCATGATTTCCTAGGGTGTTTAACAGAAAGGATCCACAGGAATTAGTTACGACATGAAGAGTGGAAGGAAGTACTCTTCCTCCAGGCTTTAAGATTCTCTGAGAAGAACCACATCAGACTAGCAAACCCAGTTCTCCTATCCAATGAAAAGGCCAGTACCATTCATGAGTGATGCTAATAATTTCCCTGTTCCAAAGAGACAAGCGCTAACAGCATACCAAAATTCCAGGAAAAGAGCACTTAAATGACACAACCCTGGATAGCCATGGACTTGCGTTATGACCCAGCTGTTTCTCTACCAACGACCATTCGAGAAAGGGACATGATATTATTAGGAAAACAACAGTCAGTATCCCCAAATTTCCCTCATTTTGTGTAATAGCAAGGAACTCAAGTAATGAAAATGATACACATTTCCCAAAATGATTAAAGATAATTTTCCAAGAAAAAATGTTCCAGCTAATTATTACTCCTTAAAGGTGCCAGAAGTTCCATTTGTATTCTACTTCTTCAGTTATTTCTGATTAAATTTACTCTTTCTTAAGTACCAGCCCTGATGATAAAAATATGAGAAAATTATCACTAAATCCTTTACTATAGTGTGTCAGGTATCTATTGCTATAAAAAATTACCCCAAACTTACAACTTAAAATAACATTTTTACCTTACATTTTCTGTGCATTAGAAAATTGGAGGTGGCTTACCTTAGTGCTTCTGGCTCAGTCTCTCTCATGAGGCTGCACGGCAACACATCACCTTGGGTTGAAGTTACCTGCAGGCTTGAGTAGGGTTGGAAGATCCACTACAAAGATGATTCATTCACATGCTTTTGGCAGAAGGCCTCAGTTTTTTGCCATATGGACCTCTTCACTGGGCTGTTTGAGGGTCCTTATCACACTCCTGAGAGTAAGGGATGCGAGAGAGAGACCAAAGAGGAAACATAATACCTTTTACGACCTATTATAGAAAATGACATACAGTCATTTCTGATATATCCTGTTCATTAGAAATAAGTCACTAAGTCCATTCTATAGGCAAGGGGAGCCAAATTAAGCGCCACATTTTGAAAGAAGAAATATCAAAGAATTTCTACACATATTTTAAGACCAGCACATATGATTAATATTAAAGCAATATTGTTTTTTACTTGCACGGTATTTCAGCTTCATTAAGTCTACTTAATGAAGTAGCATGCATTCTATGGAAACTTAGTCTCCAAAATGACATTTGGGGATAAACTTCTTTTATTAGTGTGTATCTGCCTCTATTTGCAATGACTGATACAAGGGGGAGAAAAAGTACATAGCTATTGCCTCTCTCTCCTCAGCCTAAAAAGAGCATCAGATCCATTCAATCCTCTATGCCACCCTTTTACTTCCAAAGTGTAAAATATCTGGATGAGAAGACTCATCATTTGATAGTGAATACACAACAAATAAAAAGTAATGTGAATGAGACCTTCCACTGGTATTTCTGGTTGGAGGGTGTGAGGGGTATGTTTGTGGTGAAGATGTTTAAACTCTCATTTCCTCCTCCCCTCCTGCTCATTTTCCCTTCTCCCTTCTTTTTCTTTTCCTCCCCAGTGCCTAACCCCACCCCACTTCCTTTCATTGGGAAACAAGATTTCAGCTGACATACCCAGCAGAAGGGTAAGAGGGTAGCAATTCTGAGCCTGAGCTTTTAGCTGCCCTCTGCCTCAGTTTATACCAGTCATACAAATTAAGCGACTTGCTTGTTGGCCACCCGTCTATCTTGCCCTTGAGGACATTTTTTTTTTTTTAATAGTTTTAAATTATTTATTTATTTATTTTTGGCTGTGTTGGGTCTTTGTTTCTGTTCGAGGACTTTCTCCAGTTGCGGCGAGCAGGGGCCACTCTTCATCGCGGCCTCTCTTGTTGAGGAGCACAGGCTCCAGACGCGCAGGCTCAGTAGTTGTGGCTCACGGGCTGTGTTGCACCGCGGCATATGGGATCTTCCCAGACCGGGGCTCGAACCCGTGTCCTCTGCATTGGCAGGCGGATTCTCAACCACTGTGCCACCAGGGAAGCCCCAGGACATTTTTCTTTTAACCACTTCTAAGCTGTCTGCAGGTCAGGATCCTGGTTGAAACTCCGACCTTTGCCTCTTATGACAGCAAATGCACACATTTTGCTCTTCACCTCTACTCTGCTGTCTCAGGGTCTTTCATCCCCAGTAGCATCAAGGAGCTCAGTTCTTTAATGGCATCTTCTCCAGACCCTCTGCAGAACATAACTGGCTGGTGGGTTTTCTAGCTTTGTATAATATACCTTCTCTAACAGGTCAAGTTCTCTAAGATGCTGTCTTTGGCCAAGACATCAAGTAGCCGAGCAAGTGAGAGCTGCGTGGAAGGAGGGGGAAGAAGTAGATCTGAGTAACAAAGCACTTCTACAGGTACTATGCTCCCTGAAATAGGCACAATTAAAGTATCATGGAAGCTAAGAAGGGAACAAGGGAGCTTTGTAAATAAAGGATGTTGTAGCATAGATGTAGAAAAGCATAATTTTTAAAACTGAAGTATAGTTGATTTACAATGTTGTGTCAGTTTCTGGTGTAGAGCAGTGATTCAGTTATACGTGTATGTATATTCTTGTTTATATTCTTTTCCATCACAGTTTATTACAAGATATTGAATATAGTTCCCTGTGTTATACAGTAGGACCTTGTTTATCTATTTCATATACAGTAGTGGGTATAATTTATCCTTCCCTTCCCCCTTTCCCCTTTGGCAACCATGAGTTTTTTGGGTTTTTTTTTCCCCTATGTCTGTGAGTCTATTTCTGATTTGTAAATAGGTTCATTTGTACAGCAAAGTGATTCAGTTATACATATCCTTATATTCATTCTTTTTTAGATTTTTTTCCTCTTATACGTTATTCACAGAATATTGAGTAGAGTTCCTTGTGCTATACAGTGTGTCCTTGTTGGTTACGTATCATATATATAGCAGTGTGTATATGTTCGTCCCAAGCTCCTGATTTATCCCTCCCTCCCATGATTCCCCTTTGGTAACCATAGGTTGTTTTTGATATCCGTAAGTCTGTTTCTGTTTTGTAAATAAGTTCATTTGTATCATTTTTAATTAGATTTCACATATACGTGATATATATTTGTCTTTCTCTGTCTGACTTACTTCACTTAGGATAATGATCTCCAGGTCCATCCATGCTGCTGCAAATGGCATTATTTCATTCTTTTTTATGGCTGAGTAATATTCCATTGTTGTGTGTGTGTGTGTGTGTGTGTGTGTGTGTGTGTGTGTGTGTGTCACATCTTCTTTATCCATTCATCTGCTGATGGACATTTAGGTTGCTTCCATGTCTTGGCTACTGTAAATAGTGCCACTATGAACACTGGGGTGCATGTATCTTTTAGAATTAAAGTTTTCTCCAGATATATACCCAGGAGTGGGATTGCTGGATCATATGCTAATTCCATTTTAAGTTTTTTAAGGAACCTCCACACTGTTCTCCATAGTGGCTGCACCAATTTACATTCCCACCAACAGTGGAGGAGGGTTTCCTTTTCTCCACACCCTCTCCAGCATTTATTATTTGTAGACTTTTTAATGATGGCCATACTGAGTTTTTTGACAAGTAAGAATGAATAGTTCATTTGGGCTGGAATTTAAAAAATCAATGAAAGGGTATAAGTGACATATGCCAGCAGTATAGCATGTATAAGTGAGAAATAAGGCAATTGGATCAAGGTGTGAAGGGCTATGGTTAACAGAGGAAGGAGCTTGGGCTCTATTTAGTAGTCAATAGGAAACTTTTTTGAATTGAAGATGACACAAAACATTTTTCTGATATATTCAAATATAATCTAATGATGGCTCAATTTCAGTTTATAACACATCTTTATATGTTTTAAAAGATGTTTCCAGGGCTTCCCTGGTGGCGCAGTGGTTGAGAGTCTACCTGCCGATGCAGGGGACACGAGTTCGTGCCCCGGTCCGGGAAGATCCCACATGCCGCGGAGCGGCTAGGCCCGTGAGCCATGGCCACTGAGCCTGCGCGTCCGGAGCCTGTGCTCCGCAACGGGAGAGGCCACAACAGTGAGAAGCCCGCGTACCGCAAAAAAAAAAAAAAAAAAAAGATGTTTCCAATACTTTTACCTCCTCTATTTCTCTCTATACATTGCACACTTCTTCAATAGCAGCAAAAAAAAAGAATTGAGTGCCTGGTTGCCTCATGAAAAAGGGATTTGCATAGTAACAGCCTTCCAGGAACAATATATTTGGCAGTTTTGAATAAGCAATAACATGTGATCATTTTCATAATGTTCTCCAATTATCTTAGAAGTATAAAAACCATTACTTGAGTCATTGAAGTTAGAATGAACATTAGGGAATTCACTCTAGGCAGAAAATGTTTCCATTGGCAAAATGCTGAAACGGTTGATCTCATAATTATGTAACTCCTCATTTCTATTTAACTAAACTTTATTTAAATTATATGCCTTTTGCCTGTTCCCTTGGAATACCAACCTCTGAAGACATTTGGTAGCTACACGGTGTAATCTAACAGAGCACTGACTGAATTTCTATGTCTTCTGATTCTGCCTTTAGTTCAGGATGTGCTGACGTAACTTCCTATAACTCCATCTCTGATTTACTTTGGAACACCATGATAATCAGCAATTTGTAAAAACTGCTTTCTAAATGGTAAGACATGGGGTATTTCAACATTAAGAGCAAGAAAACTAACAGTGCCAGCAAGTTTACTTTCTCATGCTCTGTTTCTCATAACTGGAACCAAAGCATGATTCAAGTTGGAATATCTTGACAAATTACCTGCTTATTTTACATTTATTAATAATAATGGCATACATGCCAGAGCAAGGTTCTCAGGTTTGTCCCGTCCCACATTTACCCCTTGTGGGGAGACGATTTGTTAGCATACTGACATCAAAGCTGTACAATGAGAAGCTGTCTGTACTGATATATTAGCAAGAATATAACTTGTTTTATTAGCATTTCATCCTGAAGATACAACTTGCTGAGAAACAGAACTTGCATATATAACTTCAAGGAATGAAAGCTTATCAGAAGGGTAGTGGGAGTGGGGAGCCTATCAAGAACGGAAACAAGTCTTGGACTGTAAGGCAGCCAGAAATACACAGTAAGAAATGTCTGCATGATCCTCTGGACAGTAAGTGTACACCTGACGAACTTCCAGGAAATTGAGGTCCTTCCTGGAGATGTTTTTTACCATGTGGGTATACAGGCAGAGTCTCACTTACTTATATAGTGCTTTACAGTCCCTGAAGCACATTCACACATTTATCTCCTCTGCCCATTACGATAACCCCATAGCATAGGAAGAATAGGGATGATTCCACCATATACAGATGGGAAAAGTGAACCAAACAACTTATCCCAAATGAAGTAATTACTAAGTAGCAGCAGAATCAATAATAAGCTGAAGTCACCTCTTTCAAACTGTGCTAATTTCACTCTTCCATACTCTCTCTGATTTTGAGACTTTCGTTATTTGATTGACTTAAATTGTAAGTTAGTAGAAAAGGCAGATCTCAGATTCTCTTCTGCTTATCCTTTGAAAAATAACTGTTTAAGGGATGATTTAGTGCCTTTGATTATGTCACTCTTTTCAAGATCAGAAACAAAAAACCAAATCAAAATCCCCAACTTAAAATGAAAACCTCCACAGAGCATCATACTATTACTGTTTTCCCCAAATTGTGACTCTGATCATAATTTTTCAAAACAGCTGGTCTGGACTCATCAAAATTGCATCACTAAAGATGACGAAAGGAGTGACTACTTTGGATTAATGGAGACAAAGATATATGGCATCTTAAATGCCGTGTATGTCTGTACCCTGGATCAGGTAGGGAAAAAACATTGTTGGGACAACTGGAGAAATCTGAATAGGGACTTTACATTTGATATTATTGTAGTGAGGTAAAATTTCCTGAGAGTGATGATGGAAAGTAGGAGAGTGCCCTTAAAAGCTAGACGCTGAAGTGTATCGAGGTGAAGCTTCGTGATGTCTACAAAGTACTTACAAATGGTTCAGTGAAAATTATATAAATATGTCCATGTATACAGACACACACAAGTGTGTGTGTGTATGTGCGTGTGTGTGCATGGAGAGAGAGAAAGCAAATGTGGCAAAAAGGTAGCACATGAGTCCAGGCAAAGGATGATATATGGATAGATTTTGTACTATTCTTTCAACTTTTCTGTTGGTCTGAAATCTCAACACAAGGAGTATGGCAAAAATAGAAACACAACCACAGTAAGTTGTTTTTTTTAATAAACTGTTAAATTGATTTGCTTTATAGTAATTTTGTATAAATTATCAATAATACTTGGAAATTTGATGAAGATGCTACAGTGTTGGATTTCTGTACAAATGGGCAAAACGTACTTTATGCCTTAGGATAGTCTTACTTTAGATTGTTATTTATAGCATGAGTATTAAGCTTTTACTTTAGTAGTAAAAAAAATAAAAATATGGGAAGAGGAATGAGAGAAAAAAAAGGAAAAAAGAAGGAAAAGTATATTTCTGTGTTTTCATTTATTAGCTCTATATCTAGCTAAATTTCAGCCATTTTTCAAGAATCATTTCCAATACCACTTACTACAAAAGGCCATAAATAAAGGCCCGTTTCTTCCTGCCTTTCCCTCTTTCTTTCTACCCTTGGGATTCTCTGTCACCTTATGATATAGTCCCTATGACACTGGGCATAACGTGAAGTGGTTAAAAATTCTACTTGCAGCTACTGTTGCTGAGGAAACTTTGAATGACATAACCAGATATTTCTGGCTAAATTCTGGCTGTATTAGACTACACCTCCTCTTCTGGGAATCCCACAGCATCTTTCACCTCCATTCACGTGCCTGGAAGTTTTTGTTTTGTAACTGAGAAATGAAAAAAAAAAAAAAAGAAAGGTCCACGAAAAACGTAGGGAGAATGGGTAGGAGGCCCTGTTATTTATTCCCTCTTCAGTCCTCTGGTCAGAGCTTGACAAGTATTAAGTCCCAAAATCCATAAGTTTTCAAAACTCTTCAATAAAAAAAAAAAAAAATTTGAGTCTCTAGGAACAAGAAGGGATAAGCTGAGGAGATGACTGGCACAGAAGGGGAAGAAGGACCTCCCTTGTACCTCTGAATGGAATCCAGAACCCTGCTGGCATCATGAAAAAGAAAGAGAGGGAACATCGAGAAACAGAACTGTGACCTGAACATTGGCATTGGCATAACTGATGAGGATTTTCTGAGTAACTTTACAGGTAAAGGACAGGGACTAATGGAAATCAGAGCAAAAAAGAAAGAAGAGGAAAGACATGACTACATGACTGCAGCTAACAGAGTGATCTGTGGGCACATATAAGGTGCTCTTTGGGGGCCTCCTCTGCAGAGGTCCTGCTTTCATTTGGGTGTAGGCTAGCTACAGAACAAACCTTTGTGTGACGGTGATGTCACGCCGCAAGAACCAGGATCCCATATAATGGCTGGGTTTTATTTTTAACTCAAGTTCCCAATGGGGATTTGCTTTTCCCACCGACATAAGTCCTCCTATCTCCAAGAGAATTAAGAGAACAACGAACCTGCTGGGAAAATGTCTCCATCTGAGTGCAGAAACACACAGAAAATTCTAAAAAGGTGGGGACGCCAGAGAGCTGCAGCCTGCACGGAATTATTATTAACAAATTTAGCAAGAAGTCATTATTCAGCAGAATCTATTAAAAGGAAGAATATCCTCCAACATCACTGATAAAGCCTCCTTAAATAAAGACAGTACTTAGAGCAGTTGCAAAGTCAGAAAGAAACGGCCTCCTGGGGTTACAAAGAAAGGTCTCAAAGCACGAGGCTGACACCCCAGAAACAACAGAAACATGGAACACACCAGAACAAAACCCAAAAGCAAGAAAAGGAACTCTTCCTTGAAAAGCATTACAACATGTGACCTAGGGGTTAAGAAAAGAGCCTCGACAACCAGACTGCCTGGTTTTGAATTCTCGCTGTGCCATCGATCATCTGTGTGGCCTCAGAGAAAATATTTACGCTTTCAGTGCCTCAGTCTCCTCCTCTGAACAATGGATGTAATAATAGACTCTGCCTCGTGGTTTGTTGTGAGAATTAATTTTTCTAAACAGTGCCTGTTCGGAAATAAGTGATGGCTCTTATTAGATATTAAATATTGTTGGTGACAAGTAACTAGGCATTGAATATTTTCAAACATCACCTCTTTCTGGAAGAGCGGGGGAGCCTTAAATAATCTTGGCAGAACCTATTAAATGTCTACAGTGTGTGGCAGTACATGGAAACTACCATGGAGAAGGGGAATGCTATGACAGTTTCTGATGATCCCCTTCTCTAACAATGTCCAGACCTCCATTTACATCTTTGCAAGCTTGGGATGTACCTGAGGCAAGGGTCAGATGCATTTTGGTGCAAATGAGTTAGGCTCTGTCTCATTTGCCCTTCCTTATTTTCTACCGTATTTGACTTCGCTTTCAGTACATAAATTAAGTAGATCTAATATCCCAATCATCAGGAAAGATAGAAAATTAGCAGAGTGAGATTTTGAATATTTGCTAAGTACAATTAGATACATGCTGATTGAGTTTAATAAAAGGTGAGATATCCTACTGTTCCAGTTATCTCTAGCTGCACAGCAAACCAAATAAATAAAACCCTAGTGGTGTAGAATAACAACCACCATTTATTAGTATTATCTTCCACAGTTCTGAATATGGGCTTGGCAAAGTAGCTTTCCATCATGCGGTGGCTGTCATATAGTGGTGAGGCTGAATTCATCTAGATGACTTTCTCACTCACCTGTTTGGTGACTGACGCTGGCTGTGTGCTGTAACTTCAGCTGGAACCATCTACCTGAACACCTACACATGGCCCCTCCCACCATGGAGGCTGGATCCCAACAGCAAGTCTCAAGAGACTGAGAACCAGGTGGACACTATATTCTTTTTTTTTGGTCTAGCCCCAGAAGTTAGTTACTTTCCTCTCATTTGACAAAATCCAACCCCTTTTAGATTAAGGAAAACAGACTCCATAAGATCACTGCAAGAAACTTTTAAACGGATGGAATTTTAATGTAGCAACAATAACATGGGAAAATAAAGAACTACTAAGACATCTAAGAAAACAGGAAATTTGGGATCCTTAGAAAAATAAAAGGGCTTACACAACGTGTGTGTATGTGTGCACTCGTGCACACAACTATCAGTGGAGCTATGCATAAACTCAGGCTGATTATTGTAATCACTCTACAGCCTCATGAAAGAACACATTTTAGACAGATTATCCTTCCTTTACTCTGTATTAAGTGCTAAAGGATGAATTAAGCCAAGGTAAATAAAGTTTTGAAGAATATATCATTTCTGTAAATGGAAAATATATATGCTTCTGGAACTTCTGGAAGACAGCGACAGGAGAAGCATCAAGAAACCCTTGTAAGGTTTTAATGAAATTGCATCATTTTTCCAAGCAATAGCAAGGAAAAAAATAGGAAAATGTCAAATTTTGATAGGAATATATATATAATCCTGCTAATTGAAGGAAAACTGATTTATGAATCAGTTCTTTTCTGAAGCCTTCTCCATCATTTTCATTTGGCCATCTCTCTTTGGGCATCTAGACCCTGGCATAGCATTGTATTTAGAATTTTAGTTCTGTGGACGGTGTTGAGGCCAATTCACCTTTTACAGCCCAACTGCCAAACAAAAATTCTCTCCCAGGTAGCCTTGTTTTTCAAAGTGTTGAGAACTTCAGATCCAGTGACCACTGAAATAAGTTATTGGTCTACTGGCTGTGGGGAGGGTGGTCTGGAGAACTTATTCAATAGCATACCTAGAAGCAGGCCCCAGAACTTGCTAAAAACTTGCTATGTAGGTGCTCTGTTAGGTTTGTCACATGACAGCCCAGCTCCAGGTCTGGGAGACAGCGGCCAGGGCAAGTATGATGAAGTTAATATAAATTCTCAAAAACTAACTGTCTTCCTCAAACAATTAGAATAGAATGTTTTGTGTTCAAACACCTACATGGGCGTTTAAAATAATGTAGCAATACAAGAGAAATGCAGCCAAGTGCTGAGAAGAAAACCCTTCCCACCCAAATATGCTGACTTTAGGAAAGACAGAAAATACCTGCTTTAGATACAAACAAGACTAAAAATAGTTATTGTAATAAATAAGAGAACAAAGCAATAAGAAGACAGTGAAACTACACTGCAATAACAGAAGTGAAATCAGTGTTGAAAGCAGTAAATAACCTGAGATTGTGAACACCAAAAGGAGATTGAAGAGGCTAAAATGAATGAGTACATTCAGAAGGCAGATGATATTAGTACAGATTGAAAAAGATGAGAGTTCATCTATAAGTAACAAGTATTCTTCCCAGAAAGGAAGCAATGATGAAAATCTAACAGAGAAACCCTCAAATTGGAAATTAAGAGGACTCACAGTATTTGAGAAAAATAACTGAATAGAGATTAACTCCAACATATGAGCTAATGAAAATTTACATTTTGAGAATGAAGAATACATCCTGAAATCTTTCATTCATAATAAAAGCAAAAGACACTATATTTTCACTTCAATAATAAAATGATACCAAAGAAAATGCTCCCATGAAGTTTAGAGAAAAAATAATGATGCTACAAGGTTTACATACCCAGTCCAGGTAATAATTTCAGATGTGAATAAAAAGACAATTTCAGATATGCTACCCAGGTTATTATTTTAAATGGCTTATGCAATTTTATCAAAGTAAGAAGAACTGAATTTAGAAGTCACTGAAGATTGGGAAGTTGTAGTAGCAAAAAGATGGTAGTAAGCATTAAAAACAAATACAGATAAATTATATGGAAAAATTTAAATTATACACTAAAAACTGAAGCTCATAAATAGTATCATGCCTATAATGAAATATGTAAAATTTTAATAACTATTAAAATTATGTAAAAAATTAATGTGATCTGTACCAAGATTAAATAGTAATCTGAAATTAAAATATAGCACTACATTCCTAACATTTCATTAAGTAGAGTACAAACTAACATTTTAATAATTAGGTTAGTATAGATTTATGATAATTTAGACCAAATGTTTATCTTCCAAACCACAAAAGAAATAAAAGCAGATAAAGCATTTTCTAGCCAGAGAAATACTAAGTAAACTTTAAATGAAATCAATAAAATAAATCATAATATAAATTGACAAAAATAAGACACTGTCTGGATAAGTCAGGTTGGCTTTAAAACAGTATCCACTAACTTGCTATAAACAGAGGGACACTCAGAACCGAATGATACAGAAAGGCTTTGAATTAACAGATGAATAAATTCATCCGAGCAAACATGAACATATAGTAATCAAGGTAGAATTAAAAGCAATAAAGCTTAAACCAGGATAAAAGGGCTGTTTTATATTGATAAAGTCAGTTGAACTTTTAATCAAGAGGAAATAAACAGAAATACAGCGGAATTTTAAAATACTATCAGCTCAAGAGAAGTCATACAAGTAAAATATATGTAATATTAGGATATTTAAATAATGGAGTAATATCAAGTTGTTTACCTTACAGAGAATACCTCTTTTTTGAATATTTGGAAATACTCTTTTATCATCTACAAATAATAATTATATAAGATACCATAAAATATATTTTAAAGTGTATCCTCAAATAATTTATTTAACAAATTCTCATATCACATTTAATAAAGATGGAGGTTAGTCATGTATATAAAAAATATCAAACAATAAAGAATTTTTTTTAAGCACTGAACACTCACAAGTAATATCTAGGAGATGATGCAAGAACATTATTTAGAAAATAATCAAAAGGAGTATTACATTACAAACCAGTGTTATTGTTGACTACAGTAACAAACAAATGTATGTCCTCAAATTATTTTATTACAAAAATAAAGAAATCACAAAAAGGACAGTCAACCTGAGAAAATATGAAAAAGGAAGCAATAAAAGATAAAAAGAGAAATAAATTAATCTAGGAACTGAGGGAAGAACTAACATAATAAAGTTATAGTAAAACTAATGTGAAAGAAAACCAGGAGTTAATAAAAATCTGAATATAAAAGGAGAAGAAATGAAGAGTACAAAGGATGATTTTAAATGTATAAGCAAATACTAATATAAAAATCTGTCATAAAGAGACAGAAGAATCTCCTATGGAATAAGGACATATGAAAAATATAAAACAAAATAAATATTCACAATATCCAGGGACTATATCAGTTAATACTCAAACATCCATATGAAGTGAATCAGGAAAATAATTTATAGGCTAATAAGAAAAAAATCATACTTATGTAAATGAAAAAAATCCATTCATAAGAGTCAAGATCCATGCCTAATAATAGTACTATTAAAAATTGGGATAGAGGGTATTTTTCTCAATATCAAACATCTTTATTCAAAACAGATAATTAACATTATATATGATTTAACAATAGCGTTATTCCTAATATAAAAAGAAACACAGCAGATATGTTCTCTACCATTTATAAGTAATATTGCTTTGATGATCTGATTAACAGGGCTTGATGCAAAATTAAAAAGCATAAATTATTGAAAGGAAGAAATACAGTTATATGTAATCATCTGCATATGGTTGACTGCATCTCTAGAAAACCCAAAGGAAGTAACTAAAATCTATTATAATTAAATAATTTGGCAAGGTGACAGGACAGGTCTTTCCAAATTTAAAAAAATCTCCAATACATTTCTGCTTTAAATTTTCTCCTTTAAACATGGCCTGCACATTTAAATATGCATAAATATGGGGAGGCTATGATATGTTGCTGCTTGGGGCCCATACAAAATTTAGAAAACTCTATTGTTTCCTAGAGCTTCCATAACAAATTACCATAAACTTGGTGACTTAACACAACAGAAATGTATTCTCTCCCAGTTCTGGGGGCTAGAAGTCTGAAGCAGGACCATGCTCCCCAGCAAGTCTCTAGGGAAGAAACTTTCCTTCCTCCTCTAGCTTCTGGTGGTTGCCAGTCATCCCTGGCATTCATTGGCTTTTAGCTGCATTGCTCCAATTTCTGCCTTCATTTTCACATGGCTTTCCTCCCTCTTTGTGTATCTATATCTCTGTACCTCTCCTTATAAGGGTCCCAGTCATTTGCATTTAAGGCCCATCCCAATCTAGTATGCTCTCATCTCAGCTTGATTACATCTGCAAAGACCCTATTTCCAAATAAGGTCACATTCACAGGTTTTGGGTGAATACACATTTGGGGGAACAGTATTCAACCCAGTACAGAAAGCATCACTAGGTGGTAGTCAAAAAGGAACAAATTTCCAGTTATAAGACAAAATAATTCCTGGGGATGTAATATACAGTATGGTGAGTATAGTTAACAATATTGTATTGCATATTTGAAAGTTGCTGAGAGTAGATCTTAAAAGTTCTCATCATAAGAAAAAAAAATTTTGCAACTGTGTGGTAATAGATGTTAACTAAACTTATTGTGCTAGTTATTTCACAATATATACATATATCAAATCATTAATTTGTACACCTAAGACTAATACAATGTCAATTATATCTCAATTAAAAAGAAGAAAACGTCCCCAGTCTGCTTCAATTCCACCTATTTTCATGTATATCAATCAAATCTCTTGGCTTTGAAACTTGCTCTCAGTTTCCATCTAAGCTCAACTTTCCATAAGGTCACTTGTGTTTGTATTATTTACAATAGCCTGGACTTTGACTGTCTAGATGGAAGTCCCCACATTTGTATATCAGGGCAAGAAAAATACAACTTTAAGAAAGGGACAACTGTCTTACTTTTTTTTGTTTGTTTGTTTTTTTACTAGTGGGTCTTAACCTTCACTGTGCATCACAACTACCTGGTGAAATTTTAAGAGCACAGTTGCCTGGGTTCTCACTCTGCCCTCCCAGACCCTGATTCCATCAGATGCAAGTGGGGTCTAAGCATTTTCAAGAGCTCCCCACCGCATATGATTCTAATGTACAGCTGAGGTTGAATGCCACTATCTTATACCTTTAACTGTGCCTCCAGTACACAATGAACAGAATGATCATTTAGAAAATGTGGTCAATGTAGATTCATAACAGTGTCGGAATACATAAACTTAGTCCATATAATTAGCATATAAAAATACATTTAATGAGTATATAAAAAGTACTAATAATTATCCTGTTATATACATATACAGTATACATCATAACATATACATTATATACGTAGTATATATACACATATATATTAGATCGATGGCCTCAAATTGCTGATCATCTGTTCTCAATGGAAGTTCGCTATAACTAAGATACTAAATAATCAGTTAAGGTTATAGGGGAGCATTTAACCAATCGCTGATCTGTAACACACTATATGGATTGCTGGTATTGAGGAAAGGTGGAAATCAATGGTGGCTTCAGTGCTAGGGAAGGTGTTTAGCATTAAGATGGACTGTAAGAGGGTAGGGAAGGCAAAACATAGTCATATTAGTATGGCTAAATAGTCAAATCTTTTATTTGCAGAATAAAAAATTAAGTATTTATAGCTAAAAACATTGATAAATAGGAAAGAGTCCCTGCCCTCTAGGAACTCAGTTTAGTGAAGGAAGCAGTCACGTAAAACAAAACAAAAATTAAAAAGCAATGTATTATATAGAAGTAACATTAAGAATATACCAAAATTTAAAATGTGAATACCCTCCAAACTAGAAAACCCATTTAGGGAACTCTAATGAAGTACAGTTCTACGTCAGGCTATTTGTACAAGAATATTTATGTGCACGTTATTAACAGGGAGGGGAGGGAGGAAAAGAAAAGAAAAGAAAAGAGAAGAGAAAAACATACATCTCCACTAGTAAAAGGCAGATTGAGTAAATTATGGAGCATTCATCTACAGAAAGAATGAGTAATATTCATGAAAATCAAGTGTAACATAAAGCATATTACATGACCATATTTTGTTAAAAAATAAGAAATATTTTTTTAACTTACTTATATTAGCACAGAGACAGAAGAGTTCAAAGCTAGTTGCATTGTGTATACTTCATTACCTTTTTTCAAGTATATGTATATATATTTTTTGCTTTTGACAAACGATGTATTACTTCTGTAATTTAAATATTTAATACATTTAAATAAAAACACGCACTGTGATAGAAACGTATTCTTACTGAGGTACATACTATGAAAGCAATTATATTTTATGTGGTTACATACTTCTATTTTAAATTGATTGGGACTGTTGTATAGAGACCAATAGAATCATAAACTATTTTTATATCCATATCAGCTGAGAGGAGATAATAAAAATATAAAATACCATTTTCAAGGGAATTTGCATATGAGAGGAGATGGAAACTAGATTCAAGACACTTTATTTTGTAAATTGGTGATTTTCACCCAAGATTGAAATCATATGGGTCTCATTGTTCTTTCTTCCAAAATATAATGTTTTACCTGTCCATCTTTTTCATCATGACTAAACCATTCAATTTACTGTTGGTGTGTGTCATCAAAGTGCACTGATAGTCAAACACATGAGTGATTTATAAAAAGTCATCAGAGATTTATACATATATTCTAAGAATGGCCCTTGTTCCAGAAGCTTCAGCCCCTTCTCAGTCCTGACAGCCAGCAGTGAGCCAAAGAGATTCACCCAAGAGCATTAAGCTGAGAAAGAAGCAGGAAGAAAAACCCCGAATAATTGCTCCATGACACAGTTATTTATTTTTTCAGAGGTTGCCCCTCAATGAATGCTTAAGTGCATGACAATTAGTATCTCACCAGCATCCTTCAAGGCATGGCCATGTTATGACAGAATTTCAGTAACAAATTAAAAAGAGTCCACTGTTCAGATTTGATGCAGAAGTCAAAAGTTTTACAGAAAACCAAAAGCTAAGAGAATTCAGCACCACCAAACCAGCATTACAACAAATCCTAAATGAACTTCTCTAGGTGAAAAAGAAAAGGCCACATCTAGAATCAAGAAAGTTATGAATGGGAAGCTCACTGGTAAAGGCAAACATAAAGTAAAGGTAGGAAATATTCCACACACAAATATATCAAAACTATCAATCGTGAAAAGAAGAGAATAATAATGCAGGAAATGCATTTGAAATTAAGAGATCAGAAACTTAAAACAATCTTGTACAGATATAGACTGCTACATCAAAACCTCATGGGAACCACAAACCAAAAATCTGTAATAGATACACTCACACAAAAGAAAAAGCAATCCAAACACATCACTGAAGATACACATCAAATCACAAGAGAAGAGAACAAAAGAGGAAGGGAAGAAAAAAGACCTACAAAAACAAATCCAAAACAATTAACAAAATGGCAATAAGAATATTCATTATCGATAAGTACCTTAAACGTAAATGGATTAAATGCTCCAACCAAAAGGCATAGACTGGCTGAATGGATACCAAAACAAGCCCCATATATATGCTCTCTACAAGAGACCCACTTCAGATGAAGGGACACATAAAGGCTGAAAGTGAGGGGATCAAAAAGGTATTCCATGCAAATGGAAATCAAAAGAAAGCTGGAGTGGCAATACTCACATCAGACAAAATAGACTTTAAAATAAAGAATATTACAAGAGACAAAGAAGGGCACTACATAATGATCAAGGGATCAATCCAAGAAGAAGATATAACAATTGTAAATATCTATGCACCCAACATAGGAGCACCTCAATATATATAAGGCAAATGCTAACAGCCATAAAAGGAGAAATTGACAGTAACATGATAATAGTGGGGAACTTTAATACCCCACTTTCATCAACGGACAGATCATCCAGACAGAAAATCAATAAGGAAACACAGGCCTTAAATGAAACATTAGACCAAATGGACTTAATTGATATTTTTTTTGCATAAATAAAGTTTTATCAGAACACAGCCACATCCCTCTGTTTGTGTTGTCTGTGGCTGCTCTCTGCTACAACAGGCCGACCCCAAAGCTGGAAATAATATTTATAGAACATTCCATCTGAAAGCAGCAGAATACACTTTCTTCTCAAGTGCACATGGAACATTCTGCAGGATAGATCACATCTTGGGTCACAAATCAGCCTCAGTAAATTTAAGAAAACTGAAATCATATCAAGCATCTTTTCCAACCACAGCACTGCGAGATTAGAAACCAATTACAAGAAAAAAACTGCAAAAAACACAAACACGTGGAGACTAAACAATGTGTTACTAAACAACCAATGGATCACTGAAGAAATCAAAGAGCAAATCAAAAAATACCTAGGGACAAATGACAACAAAAACACGATGGTCCAAAACCTATGGGATACAGAAAAAGCAGTTCTAAGAGGAACATTTATAGCAATACAACCTTATCTCAGGAAACAAGAAAAATCTCACAAAAAAACCTAACCTTATACCTAAGGCAACTAGAGAAAGAGGAACAAAGAAAACCTAAAGTTAGTAGAAGGAAAGAAATCATAAAGATCAGAGCAGAAATGAATGAAATACAGATGAAGAAAACAATAGCAAAGATCAATGAAACTAAAAGCTGGTTCTTTGAGAAGATAAACAAAATTGACAAACATTTAGCCAGACTCATCAGGAAAAAAAGGGAGAGGACTCAAATCAATAAAATTAGAAATGAAAAAGGAGAAGTTACAACAGACACCACAGAAATACAAAGGATCATAAGAGACTGCTACAAACAACTACATGCCAATAAAATGCACAACGTAGAAGAAATGGACAATTTCCTAGAAAGGTACAATCTCCCAAGACTGATCAGGGAAGAAATAGAAAACATGAACAGTCCAATCACAAGTACTGAAATCGAAATTGAAATTGAAACTGTGATTTAAAAACACCCAACAAACAGAAGTCCAGGACCAGATGGCTTTACAGGCAAATTCAATCAAACCTTTAGAGAAGAGCTAACACCTATCCTTCTGAAACTCTTCCAAAAAACTGCAGGGGAAGAAACACTACTCTCAAGCTCATTCTATGAGGCCACCATCACCCTGATACCAAAACCAGAAAAAGATACCACAAAAAAAGAAAATTACAGGCCCATATCACTGATAAACATAGACACAAAAATCCTCAACAAAATACTCAGCAAACTGAATCCAACAATACATTAAAAGGATCATACAGTATGATCAAGTGGGATTTATCTCAGGGATGAAAGGATTCTTCAATATCTGCAAACCAATCAGTGTGATACGCCACATTAACAAACTGAAGAATAAAAACCATATGATTATCTCAATAGGTGCAGAAAATGCTTTTGACAAAATTCAACACCCATTTATGATAAAAACTCTCTAGAAAGTGGGCATAGAGGGAACATCCCTCAACATAGTAAAGGTCATATATGACAAACATACAGCTAACATCATACTCAACAAGGAAAAGCTGAAAGTACTAAAATACTTTCAGCATTTCCTCTAAGATCAGGAACAAGACAAGGATGTCCACTCTTGCCACTTTTATTCTATAAATATAGTTTTGGAAGTTCTTGCCACAGCAATCAGAGAAGGAAAAAAAATAAATCAAAATTGAAAAAGAAGTAAAACTGTCACTGTTTGCAGATGACATGATACTATACATACAGAATCCTAAAGATGCTACCAGAAAACTACTAGAGCTAATCAATGAATTTGGTAAAGCAGCAGGATACAAAATTAATGCACAGAAATCTCTTGCATTCCTATACACTAATGATGAAAAATCTGAAAGAGAAATTAAGGAAACACTCCCATTTACCATTGCAACAAAAAGAATAAAATACCTAGGAATAAACCTAACTAAGGAGGCCAAAAACCTGTCCTCTGAAAACTATAAGACACTGATGAAAGAAATCAAAGAAGACATAAACAGGTGGAAAGATATACCATGTCCTTGGATTGGAAAACTCAATATTGTCAAAATGACTATACTACCCAAGGCAATCTACAGATTCAATGAAATCCCTATCAAATTACCAATGGCATTTTCCACAGAAGCAGAACAAATTTTTTTTTTTAATTGTATGGATAAGCAAAAAACTCCGAATAGCCAAAACAATTTTGAGAAAGAAAAATGGAGCTGGAGGAATTAGGCTTTCTGACTTCAGACTATACTACAAAGCTACAGTAATCAAGACAGTATGGTACTGGCACAAAACCAAAAATATACATCAATGGAACAGGATAGAAAGCCCAAAGATAAACCCACACACCTATGGTCACCTAATCTATGACAAAGGATGGAAGAATATGCAATGGAGAAAAGACAGTCTCTTCAATAAGTGGTGCTGGGAAAGCTGGACAGCTACATGTAAAAGAATGAAATTAGAACATTCTCTAACACCATACACAAAAATAAACTCAAAATGTATCAAAAACCTAAATGTAAGGCTGCACACTATAAAACTCTGAGAGGAAAACATAGGCAGAACACTTTTTGACATAAATTGCAGCAATATCTTTTTTGATCCACCTCCTAGAGTAATGAAAATAAAAACAAAAATAAACAAATGGGACCTAATTATACTCAAAAACTTCTGCAAAGGAAACCATAAACAAAATGGAAAGACCACCCACAGAATGGGAGAAAATATTTGTAAACAAAGTGACCGACAAGGGATTACTCTCCAAAATATACAAATAGCTCATGCAGCTCTATGTCAAAAAACCCAAGCAACCCAATCAAAAAATGGGCAGAAGATCCAAATAGACATTTCTCCAAAGAGTACATACAACTGACCTAAAAGCACATGAACAGATGCTCAGCATCACTAATTATCAGAGAAATGCAAGTCAAAACTACAATGAAGTATCAACTCACACTGGTCAAAATGGCCATCATCAAAAAGCCCACAAATAATAAATGCTGAAGAGGGTGTGGAGAACAGGGAACCCTCCTGCACTGTTGGTGGGAATGTAAATTAGAACAACCACTATGGAGAACAGTATGGAGGTTCCTTAAAAAACTAAAAATAGGACTACCATATGATCCAGCAATTCCACTCCTGGGCATATATCTGGAGAAAACCATAATCTGAAAAGATACATGCACCCCAATGTTCACTGCAGCACTATTTACAATAGCCAAGATGAGGAAGCAACCTAAATGTCCATCGACAGAAGAATGGATAAAGAAGATGTGGTACATATATACAATGGAATATTACTCAGCCATAAAAAAGAATGAAATAATGCCATTTGCAGCAACATGGATGGACCCAGAGATTATCATACTAAGTGAAGTTAAGTCAGACAGAGAAAGAAAAATATGATATCACTCAAATGTGGAATCTAATTTTAAAAATGATACAAATAAACTTATTTACAAACAGAAACAGACTTACAGATACTGAAAACAAACCTATGGTTACTAAAGGGGAAACATGGAGGGGGAGGGATAAATCAGGAGCTTGGGAGGAACACATACACACTACTATATATAAGATAGATATCCAACAAGGACATACTGTTTAGCAGGGGTCCCCAACCCCTGGGCCGTGGACCAGTACTGGGCCACAGCCTGTTAGGAACAGGGCCGCACAGCAGGAAGTGATCAGCCGGCGAGCGAACAGAGCTTCATCTGCCGCTCCCCATCGCTCCCACTACCACCTGAACCATCACCCCCACCCTCTGTCCATGGAACAACTGTCTTCCACGAAACTGGTCCCTGGTGCCAAACAGGTTGGAGACCACTGCTGTATAGCACAGGGAACTCTACTCAACATTCTGTGATAACCTATAAGGGAAAAGAATCTAAAAAAGAATGAATATATGTATACCTGAATCACTTTACTGTATACCTGAAACTAACACAACATTGTAAATCAACTATACTCTAATAAAAATAAATTTAAAAAAAAGAATCCATTGTTGCTTCGATAAAACAGCTTTATATTTCATAAAACTTTGGAAGCTGGTCATTTAGTGTTAAATTTCTAACATCAATTCTTTATTAATGTGGGAAATATAAGTTAATCAATATAAAATTACTTCCCATGCATTATCATAATAATCATACAATTTTAAATGGAAATACATGAACAGAACACTCCCAAGTTTCTGGACTTTCACAGGTTGATTTCTGTTGTTTATATCGCTGTTGCATGCTTCCTACTGGATCAGTTCTTAAAAATCAGAAGTCAGTTAGAAGTCCTGAAATTAGAACTAAGCTATATGAACATGTATTACTACAAGGTAGTCGCCTTCTGAGAAATTCCGGCCAGTAAGCGGAACAGAATATTTCCAGGGAAATGAGGAACTTGCATAAATACGGGGTTGCCTTTCAAGTTGAAGGTAACACCAATTTCATGCGTTTAGTTTTTGTTCTCCAAGATCATGAACTTATGGTAAAACCAAGGACTAGTTTTAGAGCAACACTGAGCCTATATATGAATTTGGGTGAAAACTGTGCAAAGGTGGAGGTGGGTGGTTTCTGCTGAATTACGCTGTGTTTGCAAGATGGGATAAAAATCCCTATTTTGGAACCCATTTCAACAGGTTTGCATCCATGAGGGCTAAATCAAATAAAATAATCTGCTCAAATTCATTTCGGGTGAGGCTGTCAGATTTCACACAGTTTTCATTGCCAATGGCAAGCATCTCTCAGAGCAGACCATAAAGTTAGTATTTTTCAGAGTTGAAGCTTACTCTTAAAAGAAATTTAACGTTGGAACAAAAAGTCAAACACCAATGTCCAAAACCAGACCAAATATATGTTTCACATATAGAATACATTGATTAATTATAATCGAAGGCAATAAAATAACAAAAGTTTATATTGCTTTTTCTAGTAATACTGAGGAACAGCCCAGGACTTTCCAAGTATATTAATCATGTTATGAATCACACAACAGTGTTATGAAGTCACTATGATTCTATCTTATAGTTAAAACCAAAAACATTATCAGTCAAAGGGTACAAAATTTCAGTTATACAAAATGAGTAAGTCCTGGAAACCTACTATACAGCACAGCGCCTATGGTTAATAGTACTGTATTGAATACTTAAACATTTACTAAGAGGGTAGATCTTATGTTAAATGTTATCACAAAAATATTCATAATAATAAATAGGAGGAAATTTTTGGACACAGTGGACATATTTATGGCATAGATTGTGATGATGGTTTCATGGGTATATACTTATCTCCAAACTCATCAAGTTGTATACATTAAATATATACAGTTTTTTGAATGCCATTCATGTCCCAATAAAACAGTTAAAAAGAAAAAATTAAGCAGGAAAACCTCAGGTACCTTTGTAAGAAATACAGCAAAGCTGGGTTGTAAAACATGGAACCACAACTTGAGATCCTGTTTCTTTTAACTTTTAACTTTTTATAAGTCTATGATTCTACTCCGTTTACTAAAAGAAATAGAATTATGAAAACACCAGCCTAGGCCAAGTATACATGCTTTTGATCCACTTTAAATGAGGTAGCCTCTGGATGGGACACAGAGCCAAGTTTAAGGAACAAATAGATAAGAAGAGACTGTACATTAAAAATTCGGTTAAAATACTGCATAAAAAGTTAGGAGCAAATACCCACAGGGAGGGACTGTTCAGGAGAGAAAAATTCAGTTTTGGAAGAGATGGGCTATACTGCTTTGTGTAAAATTTGAGGTTTTCTTAAATTAACTATATGGCCCTCCCAGATTAAAAGAAAAAATTAAAGGACTAGAATAGGTTAAGGCCACATTCAAATAAAAATCCAAGTTATTATATCTATTTTTATTTAAAATTAGTATGCCAACCTCCCCCCATAAAGCAAAAAATAATGTGTGTAAGGTTCCATTTTTCCACATGATAAAATTGCATTCCATTATGTCACCAACTGGATATTGCTTTACTGGGAAGTAATCTGGAGCTTAAAAAGAAAAAGTAGACTTTAAAGGTCTTAACATTTGCAGATATACTGCTTAATTGATCAGTTAAATTCAATCTTTGAAACCCAGTATTTTTTAAGGTTTAAGAAAAATAAAATAGATGCCTATTAACAAAACTTCCACATAGATTTAACCACTAATGTTTACTAATCAGGAATAGAAAATCTCTTGAAATAATAGACTTGTAAGCTTTCATCTCAGAGGAGACATATGAACACTTAAAATGGAATGATCTTTCAGATGAGAAAGATTATGGTAACATTTTTTTCCCAATTCCCTTATAAATGAATCCAATACATTACTCATAGTACATTTTAATGGAAAGGCATTCCAGAAAAAGTACATAATATTGCTTTTCTGCAAATACTGTAGAATATATAAAACTTAACATTCTTATTGTCCATTTGGGTCAATTCTAGTTTTACAAATAAAATATGAGCTATTCATAAAAATGAGAAAAATAATGGAAAAGTGAAAATAACTTATACAATAAACTGAAGTTGAAAAATGAGAAGGACTAAAACAGTATTTACTCCCATGTTATTTAATATAATGTTAAAGTATATAAGTTTCTTTGGAAAATGCATGTGGGATCATTTCATTTAAGGTGGAAGTGATCATGGCTATTTGTCTAGGGACTTCTGAATGAAGAGACAGGAGTCAGCAGAGCTATATTCAAATATATGAGAAACTGCCTGTGCAAGAGGAATTAGGCATTTCACAGAGCTCTAAGAAAATGGTACTCAAACTTTAATGTACATAAGGATACTCATAAAGATTAGAGTTCCTATTTCTGGATTCTGTACCTGCAGAATCTGTTTCCAAAGATAAAAATAATTCCCAGGAATTCTCATTTTCCAAAGTACCAGAAATGATTATGATGAATATGGTTGATAAATTATATTCTAGAAAATCAGTGGATAGAAGCTGTAGGATTACTTCCATATATGAAAAACAAAACATTAACCAATCTGCTCCCCATCAGAAATAAAACTAGCCAACAAAACATTTTTTTCTCTCAAGATTAAGACCTTATCCATCTGGTCACCTGTCTTCTCAATTACTAGAATCTTCAATGGTTCCCAGAAAGTTGGGACCTGGTAAAACATACATCCTATCACTCATATTTTCTAAACTCTAAAGTTTTAAAGCACTTCTGAACCAGCCTTTTCTGGCTGGGAATTTCCTGTCTTTTGCACTTGAATTCTCCTTTGCATTTACTTTACCATTCTCAGTACAAAGTTTTGCGGGGATTTTTTTGTTATTTTTTAAGGCCTATGGTGTGAAGGAAATTTCCTATTTTATTCATGTACTAAGAGAGTAGGTAAATCATAGGTCTCCTTTCACAGTTTGCTTGAGAACTAACCCCAGAGATCCATTCATAAGATCATGGACATTCATCCCTAACCATTTCACACAAACTGCCCTTGACCTCCATGTGTTAATGGTCCAAGAGTCCATTCTCAGTCATCATCCTACTTGACCAGCAGCAGTGTTCGACATAGTTGGTCATATATTCTTCCTTGAAACGCTTTTTTCACCTGACTTCTAGAACACCCATTGCCCTGTTTCTTAAATTGAACTATAATTGACATACAATATTGCATTATTTTCAGGTGTACAACATAGTGATTCAATATTTTTATACATTATGAAATGATCACCATGATAAATCTTGTTACCATCTGTCACCATACAAAGTTGCTACAATATTATTGAATATATTCCTTATGTTGTACATTACATCCCATGACATTTATTTTATAACTGGAAGCTTGTTCCTCTTAATCCCCTGCTCCTATTTTGTCCATCCCTCTACCCCCTCCCTCTGGCAACCACCAGTTTTTTCTCTGTATCTATGAGTCTGTTTCTGTTTTGTTTGTTTTTAGATTCCACACATAAGTGATATCATATATTATTTGTCTTTGCCCATTGCCCTGGGTTTTACTACAACCTGAATGGCTCCTACTTTCTAGTCTCCTCTGGGGATCCTTTCTCATTTTTTCACACTGCAATGGCTCAGTGCTCTGTCCTTAAGACTTAACTGTTCTCCACATACACCCCTCCCTTGTTGATCACTCGCAGATATTCATCAGCAAAACCACTGAATGCTTAATTTGCGAAATATATACAAAATTCAAACACTTCTTACCATGTTCACTGCTATCAGCCTTGTCTGGGATCTCTCATCTGAATTACTGCAGTAGCCTTTTTACTGGTATTGCTGATTTTACCAGTCTCTCCCCTACAGTCCATTCTCAACAAAGCAGGCAGAGATGAGACCATTTTAAAAGACATATCAGATCATTTCATTCCTCTGCTCAAAACTGTACTCAACTGAAGGACCAAGATTTTGGTCTGTGGCCTACAAGGCTCCAATGATCTAGCTTTTCATGAGCTCCTTGACCTAATCTCCCACTGCTTTCTAACTCACTTGCTCCAATCCAGCCACACTGACCTCCGTGCTGTCTGTCGTCACAAACACTCACACCACAGACCACTTGCATTTGCTCCAACCTCTGCCTGGAGCATTCTTGCAACGGAGATGCACATGGCCTACTCCCTCACTTCCTCTAGGTTTTTGTTCAGGTGTCACCTTCTGCATGTGACCTGCCCTAGCCACCCTAGTCATAACTGCATTCTCCTTCTCTGGTTCATTTTTTCTCCATGTTAATCATCACAATCTGCACAGCCTCCACCAAGTATTTTATTAATTGTTGTATCGCACATCACCCCAAACTAGAATGCAAGTTTCATAAGGGCAGAAATTCCTGCCTGTTTTGGTCACTACAATATCCTCAGCATCTAGGAGCTCAATAAATATTTGCTGAATAAGGAGTATGGAAAAAACTGAATTCTGAATTGACAAAAATCATGGATTATAATATTTCTACATCTCTCTCCAAACTGTGGGACAACTGTGTTTGGTGACGGATTATTGTGGATCAGTTAGTTTTGTGTGTCATAGTAAAGGCTATTTAAGGACATAAGGAACGAGACTCTTTTACCTTTAAGATATTATGTTTAAAGACCTTTCCGCAGTTACCATTTGTACCATCTATGAACACTCATCCTCCCAAACAAACACATTTTGTCAGACACTACTAATCAGCCACCTCCCACTCCTCATATTACCGAGTCATTGTCCCCTTCTTCTGCAGTAGTAGGTGTTTTAGCTGAACATGATCTCTTAGCTAAAGACCCCAGGCCACAGTTTCCAATCTCCTCTCCATTTTGATGTAACCCATGTGACTAAGGTCTTGAAAACAGGATATGGGTGTGTGTGTGTTAGTTAAAAGTAGCCCTTAAATGGAATGGACACACCTGTACATTTCTCTTTCCCATGTTTCACTGGCTGGAGTAAAGATCTGAGGCAAGCCATCTTATCTGTCAACAATTGGCCAAAGATAATGCCTTAGGAGAGCATAGCTGGAAGATGGGAGGACTCAGCCTTGCCAACTCCATTAAGCCACTAAATATGTTACCCTGAACTGTTACAAGAGAGGTAGATGAAATAAATAAAACTCTCTCTTGGTTGAGCCAATGTTTTTATTAGAGCAGCCTAGACAAAATTCTAAATACTATATAGCCTTTTCATAGATAAAATAATCCTTAAAACTCTAAAAGAAATAAAAATCCCAATAATAAAGGCAGGGACAGTGTGGCAGTGGTTCATTGGTTTATTTAAAGGCGAAGGGTAGAAATCAATGTCTAATAGAATTAGAAACCAAAAGTGTAAATGTGCCTTAAATTAACTATTTACTAAAAGTAAGCCACCGTGCTGGCATTGTATGCACATTAAAATTTAACCTTTACAGGGGCTTCCCTGGTGGCGCAGTGGTTGAGAGTCTGCCTGCCGATCCAGGGGATACGGGTTCATGCCCCGGTCCGGGAAGATCCCACATACCGCAGAGGTGCCGGGCCCGTGGGCCGTGGCCGCTGAGCCTGCGTGTCCGGAGCCTGTGCTCCGCAGCAGGAGAGGCCACAGCAGTGAGAGGCCCGCATACACCAAAAAAAAAAAAAAAAAAAAAAATTTAATCTTTACAATAACCTCCAAAGGTAGGTGTTTATTATGTGCATTTTACAAGTGAAACTGATAGGGCTCAAGATGTTCAGATTTTCTGAAGCAGCACTGCAAGTAAGTGCTGGAGCTAAGAGCCCAATTCTAAGAGCACACCTCAAAATGTAACTTCCCATTCTCTTTTCTCTAGTTTGACAGCTCTGTTCTCTCCCTCCAGAGGTCACTGAGAATTTAAAATTGAAGTAGTTGATTAAACACTCTTCCTGCTCCAAAATGGAGTTCTGCAGAAGTAATATGATTCAAAACCCTGAGCGGTGGATGGAATAACTATCAACTTGAGGCCTAATCTTCAACTTGGACTTGGATTTCCAGAGTAAGATATTCAACCAGTCTGGACCTGAACTTGCTGGTCTAGTTCCTGCTGTAAGATAACTCCAATTACTGAGTCTGCCTGAATGAGTTACAAAAGCACTGGCGTTAAGTGGAATTTGGTTACCCCAGACACAATTCCCATTCATTTGAGCAGTCTGGAGTGAAAAGCAAAATCTGAATCCAAAAAACACATACATAGTTCAGATTCAATAATTCTACAGATGTGGTTACAAAGTGGATTTTAAATTTTAATGTCTTCTTTTCCTGGCTAGGAGGAAGGGAAGTTACTAAAGAAGTTTAACAAAGAAAAATAAACTTAGAGTTTCCAAGCACATATATATATATCATATATATGATATATGATATATATATATCATATATATATACACACACACGCATGCATAACCTAAGAATTCTATGCACCCAAGTAAACTATGATCACCCAGGCTTAAATGCACTCTGACCGAAAACCAGTGTACCATGCGCTCAGCGGCCTTCAGATTTCAGAGACAACTTGACTACTCAGGACACTTATCTCTTGAATCTGGATGGCTTCCACATTGGCAAGAGCTCAGTCTCAGTCTGCTAAGAGTACTAATAAAGCCCGTAACACTTGACTTTTTATATAGCCGTAGCAGCCAACACCTTCGTTTGACATCCAACTTAGAGTAGAGCCTGTGGCCTTAACACTTGGCTGTATAAAAAGAAAGAATACTTTTCTCTCTCAACTTTCTTATTCATCATTACGGCCCCTGTGTCATGGCAAGCATCCAGGCCATTTTAAAAAATTGTTGTGCCTCGTTCTTCCTCCCATCTCTCCTCTCCTTTCTCTCCACTTTTCCTCCAAAGTCTGTTAGCATTCTCGACGTCTGTTAGAATTCTCAAAGGTTTTTCATTTCCTCTAGATCACACTAAACCAAGGAAACACTTGGGGAACAATCTGATGGGATAATTATACAAGAATAGTGAACACAATTTCCTTCCCTTGTTGCAAATGATTAGATTATTTGCATCATCCTCCAAAACCACTTATATATTTATCCAAAGAGTTTAGAAAGTGCAACCTACTGCTTCACCTCTAGCCAGTGCTGTGTCTCTGTTTTTTCTATACTGGGCCATCTTCAAGGTACTCATGGTCATCTGTTAGATGTGTATCAGACAAAACTGTAATAAATTATTTTCTAATTCACTGTGTCAGCTATTACACATGTTCAGAGCAACCAAAATTTGCCAGGGGAAATTATAAAGATTCTCTGAAAATTGAAAAAGTGTATAAAAAGGTTTCCAGAGTCATTTTCTCTTTCAGGATTTTGTTTCATCTTGCTTTTTATATGCATGTGTGTAGAAAGCGAGAAACAATTCTGTGTGTACCATGAGAAATATTGCCAAAAATGAAACAAGGTTATAGAGGATGTACAAAATGAATGAAACATTTAATGAGCACTTTCCTCTCATCTCTCAACTTAATACAAGTGTCTTGACAAACTTAGTACAAATTTAGTACATGTGGCTGGATAGGAGTCTTCCTTTAAAAAACAATGTACACTTGTGGGAAATGTCAAGACATATCTTAAGAATTCAGGTATGTTACTGTAGAGATTCAGTATAGTACATTGGAAAGCGTATCCTGTGTAAGAGTTAAGAAGATAATATATACGAAGTGCCTTGTAGATAGTATACCTTACACGGCATCTATTATTTTTTAATTCTTTTTTAATTGAATAACTGACATACAATATTATATGAATTCAGGTGTGCAACATAGTGATTCAATATTTATACACATTACAAAATGATCACCACAATAAGCCTAGTTACCTTCTGTCACCATCTATTATTATACTAGCTCTCTTATTTTTTAAAAGTAGGTACAGTCTATTTAGACCTCTGTATTACTTAGCTATAGCTGAGTAATCACCCCCAAACTTAGTGACTTAAAATACCAATCATTTCTTATTTTTCATGAGTCTATGGGCCAGCTGTGCTGTTCTGCTCACCTAAGCTGGGCGCAGCTAATTTCAGCTGGGCTTGTTCATGCATCAGCACTCAGCTCATAGGTTAACTGAAGGCTTAATGCTCTAAGATGGCCTAAGAGACATGACTGAACTCTGCTCCGCCATGGTGGTCTTTTCTCATGGCAAAGCAAGGGTTGAAGAGAGTGAGTAGAAACTTGCAAGGCCTCTTGGGGCCTCAATTCAGAACTGGCATGCCACCATTTCCACCATATGCTTTAGTCTAAGGAACTGATAAGGCTGGTCCAGACTAGAGGGACATGGAAATAGACCTCACCTTTGTATGGAAGAGCTGCAAAATTAAACTCCAGATGGCGCAGATACAGCAAAGTGTGGACTACTGGGGTCATTTTTGCAATCAATCTTCCAATGCACCTCTAACATCAGACATCAAAAACTGTAATAAAGATTGTGAAACTTCCATATGCTATTTTACGTAGTTTTTTTTTTTTTTTTTTTTAACCAAATGTCAGGATTCCTCAAGCTAGATAGAAGTCAGAGCAGCTGTGCAGTTCAAGTCCATTAAGTTCGCTTTCTTAAGCCTGGTCTTTCTTTTTAAGGAAAAAAAAAAAAGTTTCTGAAAATGTATCACTATAATTTAGCCTTCATACATAATTTACTATATACTTTTTTTTTTGGATGAAAATTCTTTGAAGAGTTTCATTTGTTGGGCTTGGGGGTAGTTATTACCTATACTGGAGCTACTGGTTGCCTAAATGTATCTGACAAACCAAAAATGTGTAGGTTAGAGATGAAACTTTAGAACTTGAACAGGAAGTTCAAAGTATGGCATGGTCTTTTACATGGAAATATGTACGTTATCTTTTATATAACCCTTTACCTTCTATTAATCTTATCTTTTAAGTGGATGCCCATAAGTCCCCAGTGTCTGGACCCACAAAAGGACATAAGAGCAAAGAAAAGCAGATATCCTACAGTTCACTTTATCATGCAAGGAAGACTGAGTCAAGGGACTTCAGAATTCTTCAAGACCATCTGAACTAAATTTATTTCTTTTGGCTTCAAATTACTGAGGCAAGGCCACTGCATATGGCTGAGTGCGGTGACCTTGCACTGAAGTCTTTCACAACATCTGCCTCTTCAACATTCACCATATCAGTGAGGAAGGAATGAAAATCCACATTTTCAACCTCAGGTCTTCTCGGCAGTTGTAAATCTCAAGTGTGATGGCTGTTTCTAGACGTCTGCAGGTTTCTATATGCAAAGAAACTGACAAGGCAGTGTCACCCTCTGAGCCAGTCAAGGAAGCACATTCTCAGCACTAGAAATCCCACACAATGGTCTTCTGATCTCTTTTCCCAAAATGTCAGTCGAGCAAAAGAGATCTGAGTGTTTCAGCAACATCCATAACACTGATTGTAGGGCCTTGAAACAGGAGATGTATCTCTTTATAAAAAAAAAAAAAATACACTGAATGAATGCATTCACAAGGCCGAATCTGTACGTATGCCACATTATGAATGAAATAATTCTTATTAAATTATTCAAGGCATTTCTTGGGATTCAAAGGGTGAAACTTCTGCCCAAAGATCAGTGAAGCATATCAAGACATGCTCTATAAGAAGTCAGTATACTTCTGTGAAGTAGGTAAGAACTGTTTATTTTGTTCCTTCATTGACAAGATGATGATTTACGGCCCCAGTTCTCACATCATCAGCAACTTTCATGGAAGGAGAGGAGGCCTATTGCGGGATTGCTGGCCGTATTATTTTTATTACAATGTATCCTGATGTAGAAAAGTCGTAAATCACAACGGTGAGTGAAGCTCTTTTCTTCACCCAAGTCATGAAGTATAAAGGCTGCCAAGCTCTTTAGGTACTACACCACACACAAAATACCAAGAGTTTTACCCAGACAAAATTTTGCTTGGCAAAGAAACTTTACACCATTTGAAGACCTCTGAACATTCCCAGTGAGATGCACAGAAACAGGAATTCTTCCTTAATGACATTAGCATGCACATAGCGGATGAAAACCAGAAGCTGGTTTCACTCAGAGACAAGAACAATCTCTTTCTGTTGTTGCCAATTCTTCCACGACCTTCTTCTAAGTTATACAAGAAATGTAACTAACTCTGGAGTTGAGGACACTGGATGACCAAGGCACTGCTTCCTATTTTTCTCCTGTTCCTGGTTACAAATCATCCACTGCTTCACCAAGTTCCTTCAGATTGTGGCTTCCTTTATTAAGGGATGCTCTGAGCCACATTCAGAATAAAGTTTTACTGTTGCAACACACTTTTTTTTTTCAAATTTCATGCATCTCAAGTTGAAAATTCTTCTCCCAGGGAAGATAGGCATACGCCAGCGTATCTTCAAGGTGGTAAAATGTCACGTACATTCAAGTTCATTGGCTTCTTGTTTCCATTGTCAAGAACCTTACCATCTGTGAGTGGTGCCTCACAGCAGTGTTTCTGTGATATAATGTGTGGCTTTCCTTCCCATTTCTCTTTTTAACACTTTCTAGTTAAGTGGACCAAATGCAAAGGAAGACAGATGTCCCCAAGCATAATGCAGGATATGTTTTATTTAATTCCTATAAATGGAAGTCTATTGTACACATTGTAACATCATAACATGATTACAACTACCCAAATTATAGAGTAGCTTCTCGTACCATCTACGATTGTGTGTGTGAAACGCTGCTTCCATAGCATGATTTAATACCAAAGTAATTTCTTTCAAAAAAAATAACTGCCACTGAAACAATAAAAATATCAAAGGAAAAATATGCATAATTGAATGTGGCTTGTGGACCACTAATTAAAAACCTCTGTTCTAAGACAGGCCTTCTATTCTTTCATTATCTGATATTTTAAAACTTTCTGAAGCAAAAAGGGCTTAAATTCTCATTTTAACTACTTTCCCCCTCGGTATTCAGGGGCATGGAATGCACCCTCTATAAACCATGGGGAAAAGAATAATCCTTTTATTTTAACCTGGCTTACATCCACATACAGGAAACTCTCCAGTCTTTTAATAACTAAGGCACACTGTTAGCTCAGTCTTCCCAGAACACCGCTCGATACTAATAATTGATAGTCACGATAATGACTATGTGGTTCACAAAATTTATAAAAGGTCGGTGAATCATCAAAAAATTTTGAGTTATGCACAATGTATTCTTAGCTTGAAAACCTTTGTGATTTTAAATACTTCTGGCACTTCCTACCAGCTAAGGTCTTAACCAGCCAGTGCTGCCTAACCGTTTCTGCTTCAAAGAGCTCTTCTAGGAGAAAGCACCTACTACGTACTAGCTTTTTTTCAGATACCCTGAAGATAAGTGTTCTGCAAACATTTTGACCATGACACCCAGTAAGGAATACATATTGTTTATGTATCTATAACACACATGTGCATATGTGTATAACTGAACTACACTGGCCACAAAACCCTTCTTATTATTAAATGAAATACTCTAATGTTTTCTAGTAAATGCTAATCTATCACATTATGGTATATCTATTTCATAATGTTAATGACACTAAATTTATTTTAACAGCCAAGAATGGGCTACAACCTGTAGTTCAGATGATACCAGCCCAACCCCAAAAGAATGTGGTTTTTTCCCCTGCAAGATTAATAGGTTTACTTATTCACATGTATTTCTAGAGCTTATCCTTTGAAAATGAGGAGGCTTTATTCTAGTCTCTTGAACGTTTATAATTCTCAATTAACAGGAACATTCTACTATCCCGAGCACATTATTCTTTAGATAATCAACTTTTTTTGACAAGATTAAAAGTTTATATGAAACCAAGATTTTCACTGATAAATAAGAGACCACAAATGCACAAAATCTGAAGTAGCTTTTTACAAATTGGCTCTAATAATTGATATGAATATTTTATTTGATAAAATCTTTTAATTAAATCCCATGATGAAAAGACCAGGCAAGTGACCTGGGAGCACAGAGAACAACTGACTTGTGGATCATTTAGAATTTGGCAAACATTTTTGGTATGACACGTAGAGAAAGGAGTGACACTTGGTCTGAGCCATGCAGGATACAAAGGATTTCAATGGGTAAAGAACAGGCAAGATTATTTCAGGCTTATACAAAGAGCTTGAGACAGCGTACAGGAAGTGGGAGAGCACATCAAGTGTTTGTGGGCTCTGAGCAGGCAGCTCAATAGGGTGAGAGAATAAGATGGGGGAGGGTAAAGTGGGAGATGAGTTTAGAAATTCAGGAATCATCCAGTCTTCAAAAGATTGAATAATAAGAACCTTATGCTATATTCTCTATTCCTTAATTTTCTTTTTTAAAAAATCATTTCTTGCTTTACAAACTTTGCTTTAAAAAGTAGCTTTTGACTTTACTTCCATGTCTTCAACTAGTCAGAAAAAAGCATAGTCAAATACAGCTACATTCAAATAATGAAATGTGAACCATTCTACAGAGTGGCTGTAAAGTCTGGAAACATAGGTGAATATATATAATGGTATAATACACATATGTGGGTTTATTAATATTACATTTCAACATATAGTATGTTGAATAACATTATATGAACATGTTTTCCATACTTTATGACCATCTGGTATTTTATAGTTCTATTCCGTACGTAGTTTTTGGTAGCAATATACAGATAGCACAGCCTAAAAAACACCCTCCTTCACAGTGGGAAAAATGTATCCTTTAGTCTGAAATTTTAGGTAGGAACCGGACAACCTTCTAATTCAATATAAGGTCACAAACTTTTTATGTTTTTATCATTACAAAATGGTCCCTAAATTCCATACTTTCCCCTGGGTATATTCAGAGTTCAATACAAGTTCTGGTTTGCCAGCAATGGTTTCATTCCATTCTCATATCAGAGTATGACTGTGCTGTAAGAGTATAATGCTCAATCCAGTTCATTTATAGGTAAATAATTTACCAACCAGGTATGAACTTTATGAAATCAGGCATTATTTTGTCAATGAAATTATATATCATATCCCTACCACATAATACAATGTAAGCACATAGTAGACATTCAGTAGTTAACAAATAAAGGACTACTTGAATTAGTATTGGTTTCAGCTGGAGTAATTCTCTTGTAACATCCTTTAGGAGTGCGAACAACCATAAGTCTTTCAAAGGAATAAAAGAAACAGACCAAGAAAGAGACCAATTATGTGTGCTTTCATTTTTTTTAATTTTTTCAAACCAATTAATAATTTAAAGCTAACAGATGATCCACCTTAGAGATGCTTACTACTGTGAAAATAATGGAATTTATAAAAGAGGATTCTCTGTTCTTTCCACTTGAGTTAATTCTACTGTCTTTATCTTTGCTGCCCTCCTCTGGAATTTTTATATCACCTGGTTCTCTTTTCCAAAGGATATGTGCTTTATACTTGCCTTTAGAATAGAACTATAGGAAGAAATTCAAACTTTTAAATTTCTGTTTTGCAGTGCATTTTTATCCAATTTTATAGCACAGTTTGGGGAAAACAGCAATGTAAATAATTACATAGGTTACAATGTAAATAATGTGTACATAGGTATATATTAATTTCAGACCTAACATTTGAAAATAAGTCTTTCTTGTTCCAAACTGTTTCTAAAGGCTGCCAGGCATCTGTTCTTTGCTTTGTTTGGAATTCCTTTCTTCATTACCTCCATTTATCCAAATCCCATCCATCCTCTGAATCCAACTGTCACATTTCCATGAAGTCCTCCCTCATTTTCCCAGCTGGAATTAATCTTTCATACCTCTAAAGCCTATAACAATTGTATCTCAGTGATTTAAAATACAACCTACAGCTTTCTAACCTGTCTTGTAATTATTTGGGTTCATAGCATCTCTTTCTTAATAAATTATAAACTACTGAATATAGAGTTTATATCTCAGTTATGTTTGCGTTATTGCAAGATCTACCTAAACATAGTATGTAATGTATAAATATGAATGAATGAAAATGTTAATGTAATTAAGCATTACATTTAATATTGTGGCATACAGAGCCAAATGAAGATAAATTTAAAGGCTGACAGAGTTTAACAAATTACTTTAGGTGCCTGCTGATCGTGTACCTTTAGACAGTTGAAGAGTCAAGTCAATAGGTTAGATATCGTGGAATCGTTTCTCAGTAATTTCCTGCAAACAGCAACTGCATCTTAATTTCTGAACTAGGAATATTAAGATTAGCAACTACCGTTTTGCAATTGTTTGTCCTTTTAAGGAGAGAATGTTTATCCTCTCTGATTCCTAACACTACATTTAAATTATCTAAACATTGCAGTAGCTCAATGTAGAAAACTATCTTTTTAGACTTGAGCCAACTGCAACATACAAAGAGGTATAGAAAAATGCTGAAAATAAACATGCAAAATAGTGAGTATGATGCCTCCCATATACAACATTCCTCCTTTTCTCACTTTTGTAATAAAAATATATTCCAAAGCATTACATTTTTATAGAAGTCAATGCCAAATAATTCTTCAAGGCCACCAAGATCTGCTTAACCATAAAAAGTCCTCTTAAAAGACAGGATGCTATTAAAGAATGCCCCAATTCAGTTACACAACACACGAGTCCTTGAGAGAAATGAATCATGTTTATCTGTTATCTTTTTGATTAATAAGGTGGGACATCACTTGAGGGACAATAGAACTGGCACCTGTAAGCTATAGAGACTAGCATTGTATACACCTGTGTTGCACAGACTCCTCTTCAAAAACAGCTATAACATAAGTATGGGATAATAATAAGCATGAGTTATCTCAAATAGGTATGTCTATGGGTCCCTGAAAACTTGAAAATCAGCTCTTTTAGAAGATTACTGACTGGTCTCTTTTCTGACTGCCTAAAGATGGGTACCAGCCTTTCAAGAAAACTGTGTGATAAGAAAGGGGAAATAGGTATACATATTCTGAGCAGGATAAAACCAAAACTGATGATCTGAGCAGCAGACTGTGAAGTCAAAGAAGCATTTGAAATGCAATGAGATGAGAATAGGTCATCTAAAGACCAGGGAGAACAGTCCCTGGGAAGGAAAAGGGCAGAGAGAGAAGGCCAAAAGGGCATGAGACATGAAGCCGCAAAGAGTGGTGAACCTTCCTTTATCTCTTGAAGTTGTGATAAATTCCTAGAGATCAATTGAGGGCTAGATTGTCAGTTCAGGATCTCTAGGAACCCCAGATACAAGTGGAGTCCATATCCACTCCTGCAATATTTGTCAAGGGCCTCTACCAAGCACACATAAGAAAGATTGGAGGCAGGGCAGAGGACCTGTATTCCTCCTCCAGTAACACAAGTGTGTGAGATTTGCCAAAGATTGAGAATGCAGCAGGAATACCCGCAGAAGCCCATCTATTCTCTAGAAACTCTGAATATAAAGAAATGATTGGCTGCCACTAGAGACAGGCACAAACACTCCTATGTCTTGAATCCCTTTCAAACTCAAAGCAAAAGCCACCTGCCATTGGACAAGGGGCAAGAAACGTCTCCATGTCCCACAGCTGACTTTATTTTCCGTAAGGCAACGCTGACTTGCTCTGGGGGAGGACCCTTCCACCCCTCATCCAGGGCAAAGATCAGCTGCAGCTGGGGAAGTGGCAACAATCCCATTCGTTCAAAACATTCTGCCCTTTTCAAGGCAGTACTTGGCTGCAAAACCTGAAGGGAAAGAAATGTAATTGCACCCAAGATCTCCCTCTTACATGTGATAGAATTTAATTGGCACCATGGGGGGAAGCAAGGGGATCTGCTTGCACCGGGAAACATGCAGGAATGCGGAGAAAAGCCTTCTCCCGAGGCTCCGGTGTACAGGACCTGCCTAAGATTGAAGGTGGAGTAGGAGAAGGGAGAAGCCACCCATGCTGCCATCATAAGGCTTGCACTACACAGCAAGAAATATAGTTGTGCACTGGGGGAGGGCAAGAGCCTGGAGAAAGAGCCCTTCCGTGATGCAGGTGTGCAAGATGAAGGCTGGGGGTGGAGCTGAAACACTGAGAAACACTCTCCTCTGGGACCCCAAGTCCCACACTAGCCCAAGATAATGGTAGATCAACAATGAAGGATAGCCAATTGGAAAATGAACCACAACTTTTAGCTCACCATGTACAAAAATTAACTCAAAATAGATTATACACCCAAATAAAAGAGCCAATAAAAAAATTTTTATTGAATTTTAAAATTCAATAAAAAGAACCCAAAGAAGATTAAAAAATGGCAAAGAAGCACATAAAAGATGCTCTTCGTCTTAATCATTAGGAAAATGCAATTTTAAAACCACTATGATACTATTACCCAACTACTAGAATTACTAATAAAAACTCTGGTCATAGTAAATTTTGGTAAGTAAGTAGAAAAAACAAACTCTCATTCATTGCTAGAGGGAATGCAAAATGGTACAGTCACTTTGAAAAACAGTTTCGCTTTTTTTTTTAATAAAGGTAAACGTACATTTACTATAATAAGCCAGGTTCAGGTTTATACCCAAGAAAATTGAAAACATGTGTCCACACAATAACCTGTGTGTGAATCAGTGTAGCAGCTTAAGCTGTAAATGCCCCAAACTGTAAACAATCCAAATGTCAACCAGTGAATAAACAAATTGTGGTTTATCTATAAGTGGAATACTATTCAACAATTAAAAGGAACAAACTAGTGATATATGCAACAAAATGGATGACTCTTGAAAGCCTTACATTAATTTAAAAAGCTAGACACACAAGACATATACTATAGAACATTATATGACCTTCTACAAACATCAAAATTACGGGAACAGAAAACAGATGGTTTCTAGTGGCTGGGGATGAAGGAAGGAGCTTGACTGAAAACGAGCATGAGGAAAACTTCTGGAGTGATGAAAATTCCACATCTTAATCGTGATGGCCATTTTACAACTGTATACATTTGTCAAACTTGCAAATGGACTTTTAATGTAAATTATGTATCAATAGAAAGAGAGAAAAATTAAAACCTTCAATATTTAACTGTGCAGCTAGGGTTATGAACCATTGTGATATTGTCAAGCAAAAAATAGTACTGCATTCACACACAAGTAGAAGTTGCTGACTGTCCAGTTGTATCAAATTTCTTGGAGAAAACTTGTTCTCATTGGAGATGGACCAGGTGCATCCTGATTCCAAACTATCTACTTAACTCAAGGAAGCAGGTGTCACTTATCTTTGTTTTGTTTTTGTTTCTTTTGCGGTACGCGGGCCTCTCACCGCTGTGGCCTCTCCCGCCGGTGCTCCGAACGCGCAGGCTCAGCGGCCATGGCTCACGGGCCCAGCCGCTCCGCTGCACGTGGGATCCTCCCGGACCGGGCACGAGCCCGCGCCCCCTTGCATCGGCAGGCGGACTCTCAACCACTGCGCCACCAGGGAAGCCCAGGTGTGACTTATCTTACATTACTTTTTCTCAAAAGAAGGAATGAAGGAAATTGTCACTACAGGATGAGCAACTGCTTAGAAAACTATAGAAACTAAGGTTTCTATAAGAGAACTATAGAAATAAAGGTTAGCAGGAAAACACTGGAGGCTGGTTGGTAAAATTCTCAGAGAGAAATAAATAGAAGTAAACTTCCTTAGCTTTGTTCTTTCATATCTGGGTCAAAATAAATTCCACCCAGCCTAAGGGAGTGGGGGTGAGTGAGTGTGTGTGAGTGTGTGTGTGTGTGTGTGTTTTTCCTGGAAGGTTTTAGCAAAACACTTTTTTAAATGTATGTGCTTTGGGGCTTCCCTGGTGTCGCAGTCGTTGACAGTCCGCCTGCCCGTGTTCCCCCGTCCGGGAAGATGCCGCGGAGCGGCTGGGCCCGTGAGCCATGGCCGCTGAGCTTGCGCGTCCGGAGCCTGTGCTGCGCAACGCGAGAGGCCGCGACGGTGAGAAGCCCGCGTACCACCAAAAAAAAAAAAAAGTATGTGCTTTGAAGTCCTGTAAAAGCCCTGAAAATGGAAAGAAGTTGGCCCTAAAGAACAGCTCTTTGCTTCTATTTTAATTCATGAAAAAAATGTTTAAAGTAGACTTCTCTTACCGTTCTGTTGGCAGCCGTACGCAGCAGGTTCGAAACAGGAAGCTGAGAGGCGGAGCTCTGAGTATCCTTCACAGGGCTCTCTAATGAGGGAGACCCTTCAGCTTCTTAATTACAAAAGTACCTACACGTTAGTTAGCTGTCTGAGTTCCAATTAGAGTTGGTTCAAACAGAACACGTTTACCTAGGGACATGATGTGGCTGGATGTGACTGCCAGCAAATGCTTAGGTGGCAGAATTTATTATGCATGGCCTGTACTGTGCACTCCTTTTCAGTAATACCTGCTGGACTATAAACACCACTTGCCAAGGAATGCTGATTTGAGCTTATAGATGCCTCACCACATCCCAGAGTTAATTTCCAGTTCTCCTTTAACACACCTCCCAAGTTTTTACATCTTTGCTGTTTTTTTTTTTCTTTTGAAAATGTAATTTTCTTGTTGACTTTAATATAGATTAAAACTCTGAAATCAATAAAGAGGCTCCTTCCAGATCTAAGAACCATGAGCATGTGAGATAAACTCTATTAAAATAAATATATGCAATGAGCAGATATTTAAATCTGCCAAGGTATTAAGAGCAAAATTTTCTGAGCTAAATAAAAATGAACTTTCAAAAAGTCTTAAAAAATTCTGAATGTACATGAAATACTTTTTTATATCATCTTGGAAAAATGATCACTTGAGAGTTTTATATACCTTTGATGTTTTATTCAGTTCACTCAAGCTATTTTTTGTGACTGTTTATCAAAACCAGTAAGTATATATCTGATAATATTTTGTAATATAATGCCCATTTTATCGCAAGATGTGTATTTGTGTTTCTTTTTTTGCGGAGGGGTGCTAAATTTATCATAGAATGACTTGTTATAAGGAAAAGAACTTACTGTATGAGAATTTATATCTAGAAGTCATGGCTAATAAACCTAGCCATTCTTTATCAATGTCATCAGATGTTCTAAAATGACTTAAAGGTCTCTGATAACCTCGTTCTTAACACATAATGTATTAAGTGGAGCATTTAATTCATCCACAGTTGGAAAATACTTCAGTTATGATATATTCCATTCTCTGAAATCAGGCATCATGGAGTTGATAAAGTAGTCTCCCTTTTTTTCTCTTTTGATGTTTGTCACAGCTTTGTTTATAATGTGCAGCATTAAAAAGAGATTAAGTGTCTGACATAAGGGAGTAGATTTAGAAGATTTTGGTACATTCACAGGATAGAGTATTACAAAGGTATTCTATAAAACTATAATAAAAGATAGGAACATATGTTCATGATATATTACATAGTGAAACAATCAAGTTATAAAGTAATATGTATAATAAAATACAGTTTGGGGAGAAAAATGTGTTGTGTGCACATGAGGGGTGGTGACTCAGAGGAAGAATATTTAAAAGAACAAACATTGAGTTAACAGTGGCCATCATTTGGGTATATTCTGGGCAATAGTTTCTTCTTTTATTCAAATTTTCTCATTTTTATGATGAACATGAAATACTTGTATAATCAAAACAAATATCTAAAACTCATTAAAACCTTCAAGTCAGAATCTTGGGCAAAAGAAAATAACTGGAAACTAACATCCATTTAAAATAAATACAGAAAGCCATATTTTAATCTGTTTAAGTTCTATACATACACTGAATGATTTATCAAGATAACATTGCTCTGCATAACTAATGGCAAAGTCAAGAATTAGGCACAGCAAATTTGTTGGTTGGAGTAGCATAGGTAATTTAATGCCTAAGAGAACCACTCTATGACCTTCTGGGTAGTTTCACAGAAAGATTCACAGAATATTACCTGTGAGTTGAATCTTCCCTCCTAATGACCCAGGAAGCTATTTGTTGATGAAAAGTAAGGTACAGCTCCTACCGTGAGATACAAACTTAAAAGAAGCATGTAATAGTAATAATAAGAACACTTGTTCAGTGCTTCACTATGTCCCAGGCAATATCCTAAGTGTAAAAGCCATTTAATCCTCAAGACACTATGATACAGTATTCCTGTTACCGTGTTTTTTAGATGAAGAAACGGAGAAGTTAAGTAATTTATCCAAATATAGCTCACCGGTGGTATAAAAGGATCCAAATTTAGGCAGTCAGAGTCTGTGTTCTTAACCATGATGATATACTACTTCTCAGGAGAAAATTAATAGGATATTAACAGAAAGTAATATCCAGATGTATAATATAACTTGCATTTATATTAGAAACTATTTTGGTGAACTGTGTATAACTGCAGACTACCAGGCAACCTCATGTGCTAGTTCTCAGAAGCTTCTGTGCTGGATCCCAGAAGTTTTCTCTCTGCCCAGAGTTACCCAAGGCCCTCAGGGGGCTTGCATGTTCCAAGGCTAGGTAATCTGCAAGGTTTCCATGTTGCCTACAACGTCCACGTGTACTTTCCACTTTCTGTACCCTCTGAGATACACTCAGTATATGTGGCTCAGTGGAATAATCTTGGCAAACAGAATAACAGGAGGAAAGAGGAAAACAGTCCCCCCACACCTCTTCTGGAGAAGGCACCATGAATGCTCTCAGCTCCTTCACCGTCTCCCTTATTTTCTGGTCTTTTCACTGAACCTAGGAGATGATGGAAATAAGTTCCCCACTATGGCCCCATGTGTAAAGGAAATTCCTGAACTTGGCTAACACTTCCCCTGGAAACAGGCTAATTAATCCTACCATATTTCTACCAGGTTTCATATATTACAGCTCAAGACCAAGTCTGACTGTTAGCGTGGTAAAGTCTGGTCTTCGTGAAATCCAAGCAGCAACACTTATTTAAATAACTGGGCTATGTAAAAAATTAAACAACAACACAACATATAAATATATGTATCATTTTCTCATTCATTATCTTAACCATTTTATAGTATTTGGGCAAAAAAAATATGCATTTAATAATATGAAGAAATTCAAATTCACTTTTGGCATTACCTTTTGACCATTTAATTAATGGTTTACAATATCCCAGCACCAAATTTTTATAGTATCATTCAGCTAATGGGTTCTGATACATATTCTGTGAATGTTCTAGAGATGAGAGTTGGGATGACAAATACCTGAGTCTCCACTCCTCTTACCACTCAAATTCTCTGCCAGTATGTGAGTAGATTCTGTAGCTGGTACAAACAGAAGAAAGAGTTGGGGAAAGGTAGCAGCTCAACCAAAGCCTTCCTGCTTCTGTTTAATTCTGATCTTGCTACCTGATTATGACCATGCTCAGTTACTAATTTCAAACTCATCTAAACCTGGAAAAAGTCTCAGAGTCAGAATTACTAGTTCCCTCTAAGTGTCAGCTGAGGAAAAAAATGCACAACCTAAAATCTGAGAAGTGTGTTTTACTCAGGGCATTACTGAGGACTACAGCCCGGGAAGGCAGCCTCTCAGATCGCTCTGAGGGACTGTTTGAAGGGGTTTTTGCTGAAAAGAAAATTGGTTGAACGTCAAAAGATTATTGCTAATCACAAAAACTAGACATCTCAAGTTAATGACTTTAGAGTTTTTCTATGTAAGGGAAGATGCAAGAGTCTGGGCTCACTGAAATTATTCCTTCCATATGCATCTTAACTCTCTAGGGCCAGTATCCTGTTTTTCTCCATTCTGAATTCCCCTCAGGGAACACCACTGCGAGCAGCTGCAGGGGCTGGTGACTTGGTGGCAGGCAACATTCTTTGTTTACTGAAATGATAGGCAACATTTTTTTTGTCCATATAGGTAAAATGCAAAATCTCTGAGGCAAGAGATACAGCATATTGTGTTGGTGTCTGTGTCTCTGGCCTCCTCTATGCCTTCAATTCCATTCCTTTTCTCAAGGTCAATGTTCAATGAAATACTCGGCTTCAAAGGTATCACAAGAAATCTTTATGCCAATACCTAGGTGACTTGAGCTATTCCTCTTCTTTCCTGCATGAAAGCATTTGAAGCCTGCATTCTTTGATAGCCTCGCCTCTAGATGATTGAGCAAATTTGTTAATAAAACAGAATACTTAAATTTGAATATCTTATGGCATAAATATAGGACAGATCAACTTTTAAAAAAGAAATGTGCTTTTTAAAGAATGTTTGAAATTTTCTCAGTGACAAATACTCTTTGATCTTTGCAGTGGTAGGAACAGTCGTCAAAAAGTGAAAGTAGGTTAATCCACATTGCAATAGTTCTCACTTGACTGACTCACTCTTATTCAGTGTGGGTAATGGTTACAATTTCACGATAACCCAAATTTTCCACCTCCGAGCTGTGCATTTGTCCTGTTGCTGAACAACAAAATTGCCTCAGGTGACTGCCCTGTGCAAGAAATTATTTTCAACAGCCTGAAGCATAACAGAATGTTTTATGTGACAAGTTCAAGAAATGTTTCTTATCAGACATCACAGAGTCACTTTTACCTCTGTTGCCAATCTGATCTGTATGGCTTGAATTTTTGTAAAAAAAAAAACCAACAACTTTCATCATACTCTCTCTGCTTCTTCCAGATACAGTGTCAAACCAATACATAAATAAAGTTGCTTTCTAAAGCAGGAACACCTTAATTTTCATGGCCTCCATTGAATTGTGCCTTAGACATTTACTAGCTCACCTTGGATTATTACACACTTTTGAAGAAATACAGAACCAAACCTTGTCAAAGAGCATAAACTGAACAACAATGACAGGTAGCTAAAAATGACTTTTTGTTAACACCTGAAAGATACTGGTTTGATGCTTGGCAATATTCAGAAATATAGTAGCACAATTTGGAAGAATCATTTAAATAGTGACTCTGCTCTAGAATTATAGAATGCCTTTCTTCAGAAATCTCAGAGTATTTCCAAGTATAAATTGTCCAGACTCAAATAACAACGGGGCTAACAACTGAGAATTAACAGAGGCCCACGGGCATGTGTGTGTTTTCTTCGTGTGCAGGCAGGTGATTTACCTCAGGGACTTTCAACTACATGCAGTGAAAACACAAGGCAGCACCATTTGAAAGAACTCAGCTGGGTTTCTTAAGCTCCCTGTTATGATTGGTGTCAACTAAACTATTTTAATCTTATCAATTCATCATGCATTTTTTCAAATGTATACTGAGAAAATATCTATGAAGGGAGAAATCTGGTTGACCTGGTAGTTTTCATTGTCAAAATTTTCCATAGTGAGTTGGCATGTCAGCTCATGATAGCTAATAGCACACTTCCATGAGTTTTTCTAGAGGAAGGAAAAGTAGGAGAGAAAAAATAATGAAATGAAAAAGGAACAATACAAAAATAGAAAGGAAATGAGTTAGAATGGAAGTTGGTACCTATTAAATGTGATTACACATTTGGAAATTTATAAGACAGATTTACCTGGTTTCCTTGATGATTTTCAGATTCAAACTCTGATTTGATTTATTCTCTTTTTTCCCTTTCTCACTCTCTGTATTCAACCTTTTTTATTACTGGCTACATCAAATAAAGTCTACACAGATTTTAAACTTTACATGCAACCAAAAGTCATAGCAGGCTCCAGGTAGAGAGGCATGAGGCGTGCAGGTGATTTGAAGTTTGTGGATGAGCGAAGAAATCTTTCGGTAGCAACCCGTTCAGGCAGAGAAATGGTGGGGTATTTCATTAGGTAGATATAAGACAACTTCTAGAGCACTGATCCTTATATGGGGACTTAAACCTCATCTACTGTATTAGTTTTCCATTGCTATTATAATAAATGACTACAAATGTAGTGGCCTAAAGCAACATCTATTTATTATCTGACAATTTTGTACGTCAGAAGTCCACATATACTGTGGCTACACTGGGTCATCTGCTCAGAGTCTCAAAGCCCGAAGTCAAGGTGTTCACAGGCTGTGTTCTTTTCCGGAGACTCTGAGGATAAATCCAGGCTAATTTACATTGTTGGCTGAATTCAGTTCCTTGCTGAGGAACTGAGTCCCTGTCCCTTGCTGGCTGTCAGGAGCCTGTCTTTGCTCCTAGGGTATGCCTGCGTTTCTTCTCATGCCTTCCATTGGCATCCTCCAACGATGGCAGGACGAATCCTTCCCACACTTCAAATCTCTCTGACTTCCCCTTCTGACACATTCCTCTGAGTGTAGCCAGAGAACGTTCTCTGCTTTTAAGAGCTCGTGTGATTAGAATGGGTCAACCCAGATGATCCAGGATAATCTACCCATTTTAAGGTTCAAAACTTTAATTCCATACATAAATTCCCTTGCCATGCAATGTGACACATTCACAGGTCTCAGGGATTTGGCCAGGGCCATTTCTGGAATGCAATTATCCAGCCTACCATATGCACCTTCACAGATTCCCCTGGTTAAACTAGTCATGCAGGTCGACCCAGTTTCCAGGGGAGGGGATATAGACCCCACTACTTCATAGGGGGAATGCCAAGGTCATATTAAAAATAACATGTGAGGTGTGAGAACTTGTTACAGGCATATTGAAAAATACAATCTGACACAGGAACGGACCCTCCAACGATAGGTAGGTTGGAGCCAGATTCTAGAAGTTTTGGTGCCAAGCGGGAGGTTTGGAGTCCGTCTGGGAGTCAGTGAAAAGTGATGATTTTTAAGCAGAGAAGTAAGATGGGTACAGACAAGGAGGAGAAGGTGGAGATAGAAAGGATAAGAATTGTAGTCTCCTGAGATTGTCCCATTTAATACGGCCAGGATTTTTATTGTGCTTTGAAGGCAGGCCAAACTGCAAGTGTCATTATCTGAATCAAAAGGATTCCCAGTGATTTGGTGTTACTCTCCCAACGCTGCTTCACAAGAGATGTAAAAGTTAATTTGACCTTCTATTCCACAATATGAGTATGCGAGCACCAGGTACCAGCAGGTACCAGGGTTTATGGAATCAATTTAAGACTTACGTTGTTGTATTCTATCGGAAGGATGAATTTCCAATGTTTACCACAGCACTGACTGCACACAACATGAGTACTACTCCCTCGCCCCCATTTAAGCCCTACATTAAAGAATTTCCGCCCACAGGAAGTTTTGGCTGAAGTGGAAAGATTTTGAATACGTGACATTCTCACACACACCCAGTCTAACTGCAATTTCATGTTTAGAATGAAAGCTTAAAGGTCAATGAGGAAAGGCAGTGGAGTAGACTACTAGTAAATTCTTCATCAAAGAAAATAGTCCAAAACCCTTCACCAGCAGCATAACGTTTTTTTTTTTCTTTGTCAAAAAGCTATTTTTTTCCATGCTACAAAAATATACACTTTAACATCACCAACCTATAGCACTGCATCTAAAGACTTTTTAAAAGACTCGAAAAGAGTAACATGAACTAAAGATACCATGTAGAGACAGATGTTTATCGAAGAACGGATGGAAATAAAGACTGGCAGCTCCTCCTACCCTCAGATGGGTCTCTGTTCCTCTGGGTGTTTGTGCCACTTCATACAATCTGATTAACTAGAGGATACAGATGCAGGGGAAACAGGAGGCTTTATTTTCTGTTCCATTGAGTTCAAAGAGTGAAAACTTCATGATCCGATTATCATTTAATTTCTGAGGTCAAAATGTTAACTCATAATTTTCAAAGCTGTGTATTTTTGCTGTGATACTCGGTGGCTACAAATAAATAGCAACGATGTTTAGCCCCGATTGCGGTGCACACAGGAGACAACTTGATTTCTCTCCCATTGCCACCTTCAGAGCTCTGCAGGCTCCCCCCTTCTCCACACCTTACAGACACCCCCTCTGTCTGCGACACATTCATTCAGGTATTAAAATGTCCAGTCGATTCCAATTTCATTCAAAGCAGACTAAGTTTGTACATTCATTTTCCATCCGCTTTCATCCGTAGAATGAAAGAATGTCAGAGACATTCATGCTGGGATAATGGAACACCTGGGTGAACTCTTTAGCATCCCTAACATGGGCAGTGCACTCACTGGCTGACCTCTTCAAATCCTTCCTCCCCCTGGGTACATCTCCTCTACTTACAGCTAAGAACCTGCAGACAGGACCCTCTACATGCCTCAAACACCCACAGCATCTTTGTCACACCTAATGTGGATCTGCAGTTTCCCTTACTTTGCGGCCGCCTCTCCCCACACATATCTATTTCAGCCAGTAACCACTTCTCTAGCTAAAAGCAGACACTGATTTAAATCATGCTCCCAAATTCCTGGAGACACACGCCAGGTTCTTCTGAGAGAACCCTCACCAAGCTCTACCCCAGTATCTTTGCAGAGACTAGACTGTGAATGCTAAAGCTTACTCCTTCCCAGTTGGCAGGAAGAAGGCAGATTCTACTTTTTACAGGCACCACATTTCTACTCTGTATTCTCTTAGAGCTTCCCTGATTTGGGCCCGAATGTGAGTGGGGATCAGGGCCAAACCTCTTCCTTTCCCTGCCCCTGCAAGCAGAAGAGTCAAAGCTCTCCCTTCTCCTACGTGCTCCTTTCAAGGGATCCTCCTCTTGGATTTCTAGAGGTGGTCACATTCATTGGATCAGTTCTTCTCTCGTTAATAAGTCCTGGATGCGTGTATCTAGCAGCTAGATCTTTCTAGAATATGGATAAATTCCCACCTATTGTCCTAAGTTAGAGGCTCAGCTGAAATTTCAAGATAGCAAGACAATTCCATTCCATATTCTATTACATATTACCAAGTTTATTTGCACTATGATCTACCTTCAGATACCAATCAAGAATTCTAAATATGGAACTCTAACTTAGGAGCCCACGAGATTTATTTAATTTTCTTTAAAAAGGAATTTGTCTGAATAAAACTCTGCTGGCAGATCTTCTTGGCAATGGGTTCCCATTTTCTTCTGGTATTTCTTTATTTGTAACATCAGACTTTAAGAGAGAGAGACAGACAGAGAAGCAGAGGCTCATGGGGGAAAAGTAGGAAAAGTCAAAGAAGAGAATGTTTGTGAATGAGAGAGCCAGAATTTTTAAATGATCATTGTAGCCTGTTACTCTGAATTCTTCATGCCACTTTTCCCCCCAAAGAAAATAAAATAGCAGCTGATGTATGACATTTCCTACTTCTCATGACATGAGCTACATCTTTAAATGGATGTGTGCTTTAGGAGTATTTTGGGAAGAACATATGTGAATGTATCCTGATAACAGCAGAAATAATCTTCTCAGATGCCCTATCATTCTATTCTGAGTATGGCAGGTTGTTCCCAGCTGAGCCTCAACTGGCTTTGAGAGGCAGAGCCTGGCTGACTGCTAATTGGTTGCGATGATGGCCTGCAGGCATTGATTTGCAAAAGTTGATAAGCCTGGGGACAAGGGGACCGTCTAAGATTTTCCAGGTGCCTGGAGATTTTCAAAATACATAAACTGAAGGATAAAAAGCATCAATGTCTCAGCCTAGTGGTTAGGTCAAATCCTCATCAGAGACGTCCGAATTTCTTAGAGGATTTTCCTAACCAGTTTATAATTCCCTTCAACCTGCTAACCTTGAATCAGACAACATGTTTGCTTTTTTTTTTTTTTTGCAGTACGCGGGCCTCTCATACTGTTGTGGCCTCTCCCGTTGCGGAGCACAGGCTCCGGACACGCGGGCTCAGCGGCCATGGCTCACAGGCCTAGCCGCTCCGCGGCATGTGGGATCTTCCCAGACCGGGGCACGAACCCGTGTCCCCTGCAGCGCCAGGCAGACTCTCAACCACTGCGCCACCAGGGAAGCCCCATGTTTGCTTTTTAATGGTCTTCTAACACATGTATGATCTACATTTGAGTTGGAAAGGCTATAAGTATTTTTTCCTTATCTAGGGCTAAATATCTTGCCTTCTGTGGATAACTACAGTGTATTTAAAACAACAACAACAAAATGTTTATGTACTTGATTATGAGATATAGACAATGGCTTGTTAAAACTTTTAATCTATTAATACTACAATGCTTCTCTACTTGTTTTATGAATTTGGCCTTAAATAAGGAAAACTGAAAGTGGTAAACAGGCATGAGCTCTCTCATTTGTTTTCATCAATGAGCAGTAACACTGATTTCAGGACTTAAGAAACTATAACTAATCCCGTGTCTAAGAAGAAAAATCTCTACTTATGTTGGACCAATGCTCAAATGAACCAAATGTCCTCAGACCCCACCAACCATAAGATAAAATGAGTGAAAATTAGGTAACATGAAAAATCACTACCCGAATCTCACTACTCTTTAGCCTTTACTTCCCTAAGTGCAGAGCCTCAGCTACCCCATCACCCCCACTCCTACCAATGTCCACTGTCCTTTTCCCTTGCAATAGCTTCACTATGTTTTTCAGTGTAGTCTTTTTTTCCCTCCAGTGTGGCAAAAAATAAGGTCACTGAGAACTCCCAAGGTTTACATTTTACAGCCTCCACCCCACAAAGAAAGATTAGACCAGTGATCTCTTGAGCCAAAGTGAAAAACCTAAAGCCACAGACGTATTGGTCCAGTTAGAGTGGCAACCAATCCCTGAGCCAATTAACTGCAGTCAGGGAGTGAGCCACACTGGACACGGGCTGCTTCTGCTTCTGTGGCAGCCTGAGGACTACGAGAGTGGACAGCATTTCGATAACAGTGGGACATCTTTCCTAATGAGAAAATAAGGGCTTAAGTTTCATCCTTACATTCATTCACCTATTATTTGCCAGACATTTTACTAGATTCTAGGGATGCAACCATTAATAAGAAAGACAGCTCTTCTCAAGCAGAACTTATGTTATATGTTATGGTAGAGAAAGATAAACAAGAAACAAAAATTCAGTAAAATAAAGCTATCATGAATACTAAAAAAAAAAAAAACCTCGAGCACCATGCTAAATGGTTTACATGCATTATTCTCCTCTAATTTTCATAAAACTTAATAGGATCACTTGACAACTGAAGAAAACTGCGGCTTAGCCTGGCAGTGTAACTTATTCCAGGTCAAACAGCTAAGAAAGCACAGACTGGAGTTTTTGAGAGAGGTCTGCTTGACACCAAAATCTACACCTTTCTAGATTAAATCACACTCTGCTATTCTGATAGAATCACACAGGAACACATAAAAATGACATACATGGTCAAGGAAAGCTTCTCAGAGGAGCTGAAGTATAAATTGGAACCTTAAGGATGAATATAATTTAGCTTACTAAAGAGGAGGTGGTGTGTTCTAGATAAAAACAACAACATAAGCAAAGAGATGGGAATGAGATGGTCACAGTTGAGGAAGTGAAAGACCTGTAGTGCTGCTGAAACACAGTAAGGGGAAAATGCTTTCCAAAGAAAACCTAGAGGAGAATTCACACTGGTGCATGTATCAACAGTTCATTCCTTTTTATTGCTGAGTAGTATTCACTGTATGGATGTACCACGATTTGTTTATCCATTTGTCTGTTGATGGGCATTTGGACTATTTCCAGTTTATAAATAAATCCACTATAAACATTTGCATATTCATATATCACTGTATAAACATATCTTTTATTTTTTTTGGATAAAAACCTAGGAACAGAGTGACTGGATCATATGGTAGTACATGCTTACATTTATAAAAAACTGCCTAATTGTTTTCCAAAGTGGCTATACCATTTTATATTCCTACCAGAAGTGTATGAGGGTTGAAATTCTTCCATATCTTCCCTGACACTTGCCATGGTCAATCTTTTTAATTTTAGATATTCTAATAAGTATGAGATAGTATCTCCTTGTGGTTTTAATTTGCGGTTCCCTAAAATATGAAACATCTTTTCATGTTGTTATTTGCCATCTACATATCTTACTTGATGAGGTGTTTTTTCAAATTACTTTCCCATTTTATATTGGGTTGTTTATTTTCTTATTATTGAGTTTTGAGAGTTCTTTAATACTCTGTAATTCAAGTTCTTTGTTAGACATATGATTTACAAATATATCTCCTATTTTTTGACTTTTCATTCTGTTACCAGTATCTCTTGAAGAGCAGAAGTTCTTAATTTTGATAAAATCTAATTTATCAGTGTTTACTTTTGTGAACCATGCTTTTGGTATCATATGTAAAAGTTTTTTTGCCTAAACATGCAATGACAAAAATTTTCTCCTGGGCTTTATTTTAGAAGTTTTACAGTTTTAGGTTTTACATTTAGGTCTATGATCCATAACTTTGAATTATACAGAAGTTCAAAGGACCTAGAATAGCCAAAATTAGCTTTGAAAAAAAAAAGAACAAAGTCAGAGTACTACCTCATTCCAAGAGTTATTACACAGCCACAGTAATCAAGAGTGTGATATTGGTCTAAAGAGAGACAAATATACTGATGGAACAGAATAAAGAGTCCAGAAACAGACTCATTCATACATGGTCAACTGATTTTTAACGAAGTTACATAGGCAATTGAGTGGCAAAGGATAATCTTTTCAACAAAGCATGCTGGAAAAATGGGATATTCATATGCAAAAATAAGTAAATAAATAATGAACTTTGATCCATATTTCATGCCATTCAAAACTGGTTACAATTGTTAATAAATTATTCAAAATAGCTAACAAAAATGTGATTAATAGACTCTTGATTGATATTGTAAAGAAAAACGAAACCCCCCTACAATGTTGGTAGGCATGTAACAACCACTATGGAGAACAGTATGGAGTTTACTTAAAAAATTAAAAATAAAACTACCATATGATCCAGCAATCCCACTCCTGGGCATATATCTGGAGAAAACCATAATTCAAAAATATACATGCAAAAAAGAAAAGAAAAAATACATGCACCCCAAGATTCACTGCAGCACTATTTACAATACAGTAGCCAAGACACGGAGTCAACCTAAATGTCCATCAACAGAGGAATGGATAAAGAAGATGTGGCACGTATATACAATGGAATATTACTCAGCCATAAAAAAGAATGAAATAATGACATTTGCAGAAACATGGATAGACCTAGAGATTATCATACTAAGTGAAGTAAGTCAGACAGAGACAAATATTATATGATATAACTCATGTGGAATCTAAAAAAATGATGCAAATGAACTTATTTACAAAACAGAAACAGACTCCCAGACTTTGAAAACAAACTTATGGTTACCAAAGGGGAGAGGTCGGGGGGAGGGATAAATTAGGAGGTTGAGATTAACACATACACACTACTATATATAAAATAGATAATCAACAAGGACCAACTGTACAGCACAGGGAACTCTACTCAATATTCTGTAATAACCTATATGGGAAAGGACTCTGAAAAAGAATGGACAATGTATACGTATAAATGTACCACTTTGCTGTACACCTGAAACTAACACATTGTAAATTAACTACACCCCAATACGAAATAAAAATAATATTTCCTGGGACTTCCCTGGTGGCACAGTGGTTAAGAATCCACCCGCCAGGGCTTCCCTGGTGGCGCAGTGGTTGAGAGTCTGCCTGCCGATGCAGGGGACGCGGGTTCGTGCCCCGGTCCGGGAAGATCCCACATGCCGTGGAGCGGCTGAGCCGGTGAGCCATGGCCACTGAGCCTGCGCGTTTGGAGCCTGTGCTCCGCAACAGGAGAGGCCACAACAGTGAGAGACCCACGTACCGCAAGAAAAAAAAAAAGAATCCGCCTGCCAATGAGCCACAGCTGTTGAGCCTGCACTCTAGAGCCCACAAGCCACAACTACTGAAGCCTGCGTGCCCAGAGCCCATGCTCCGCAACAAGAGAAGCCACTGCAACGAGAAGCCCGCGCACCGCAATAAAGAGTAGCCCCCACTCGCCACAACTAGAGAAAGCCCACGTGCACCAACAAAGACCTAATGCAGCCATAAATAAATAAATAAATAATTTAAATAATAATAATAATATTTACTTAAAAAATAAAAATAGCTAACAAAACTGTGATTAATAGAATCTTGATTAATACAACAGATACATTTGTCCTACCAATATGTGTCAAGGGTAAAACTAGACTTACACAGGAGTAAAAATACCAGAAGGGAGAAAAGGTTTCACTAAAATAAGAATATCATATGTATAGTACAGAGATAAAAATAGTAGCACAATAAAGCAAGTGAAAATAGAAAAAGCTTTAAATTAGATCAAAGAGCTTTTATAAAGGAAATGTCATCATTTTACAAAAGAATATTTTCTTATTCCAGTTGTTTTCAAGCTTATTTTTAGTCAGGGAAGACTTTATTCAAGGGAAATGTTAATCAGAACCAAAACCAAATAACTCTGGTTGAAGCTAGGGTAAGGAGCTGAAACCAGGTTAGTTGACTGCTCTTCACCACCGTCTTTCTGTACATACAAACATCTATCACTGAGGTCCCTCGAATACTTTAGGGAGACTTCAGTTTGAACACTAGGTTCTTGGTTTGCATGTGGGAGAAAGGTAAGTAGAATTGTGGATCACCGGTATGCACACTGTCAGCCTTATTAGATGTATTAGTTTCCTAAGGCTGTCATATCAAAGTACCTGCAACTGGGTGGCTTAAAGCAACAGGAACGTGTTGTCCCCCCAGTTCCAGGAGGCTAGAAGCCTGCAGTCAAGGTGTTGGCAGGGCCAAGGCTCTAGGAGAGGACCCTTTCTTGCCCCGTCCAGCTTCTGGCAGCCCCAGACCTTCCTTGGCTTGTGGCCGCATAATTCTAATCTCTGCCTCCATGTCATATGGCACTCTCCTTGTATCCTGACACAGCCATCTCCATACAGGAGCATCACTCACGTTAGGTGAGAGGCCCGCTTCACTCGAGTGTGACATCATCTTAACTGTTTGCATCTGCAATAATCCTATTTCTAAATAAGGTCACATTCTGAGGTACTTCACAATGTGACTTCAACATATCTTTTGGGAAGTAGACGCAATTCAAACCGTAACACTAAATAATTCCAAATTGTTCTTTAAGTTGGTTGTACCAATATTCACTTCCAATAACAATGTATTAGAATTCACTTTTTCAATATGCTTATCATTATTAGATTTTAAAATTATGTCTAATTTTATGGCTACAAAATAGCATTTCTCTGTTGCATTCTCCTGATTACTAGCAAAATTGAGTATCTTTTATATGTATAATGGGCATCCTGGCTTCCTCTTTTGTAAACTGCTTGCTCATGTCCTTTGTCTATTTTGCTATGGGGTTGTCATTTTTTTATTGATTTGTAGATCTCTACAGTTTTTGTATAGTAATTGTGGTTACATAACTGTCTGCTGTATTTACCATATTTAACAATCAAAACAATATTTAATGCAACCAACTAACTCTATTACCTAAAAAGGCAAAAATGAAAAGTTGAGGATGGAAGAATAATACATAGCATTTGTGGTACACCATCACACACACACATACCCACAGACATCTCCATACTGGTTAATTATTCTCACTCCCAAGGTGAAATTGTTACTCCAGACAAGGAGGAAAGCTTATGTGATGCCAGGTCCCTAAGCAGAGGACCCGTGGAGGGATTTTCCATCTCTTAGAATAAGATTAAGGGGAGAACGAACACAAGCCTCAATGACTAGTTTCAACAATTTCCTCTATTCTTCATATAACACGCTATTCTAGAGCTAATGAAACAACCTGAGTGTCAACATGCTGGAAAATATCACATTTTTGAATTAAGAACTGGAACCACTTAAGGAACCACTTGGAAGAAGCCACCAATATGAAATCTGAACTGTGGCAATAGATAAAAGCCAGCTTATCTTTAGAGTATATTCTATTTGCAAACATTTGGGAACACGACTAAAAGAGAGAATACAAAGATCTCTAAGAGTACAACGTGGTTGTCTTCACTTTGCGCTCAGTATGATTTTTGAGATAATGATTTTTAAAGTATAATTTATCCATTCATAAAAGTAGTTTGTGTGTATATATGGATATATACAAATAAATATGGAAATATACAAATATTAAAAAGTTTATGCAAACTCACACTACTTTAAGCCGGGTATGTTTCTCTCCAGTTTTTTTTAAACATAAATTTTTGTTTGTCTACTTCTTTATTTGGTTGACTAGTACAGAATTAGTCAGGATAAACTGCAGGTTATACTGCAGTAACAAATTAACTCTGATATCTAAGCGTCTTAATACAACAAAGGCTATTTCTCATTAACTCTGAATGTTTGATACAAGAGTACTTTGTTCTACTCCACAAATTCTGCAGCTGATGGAAGCTCATAATTTAAAAAATGTGGTTTCAGAACTCCTTTCAGAGGACAGGAGAAGTAGGAGAAAGCCACACAGAGGTTTTTCCGATCATATCTCATGGACAAGAACAAGTCAATGGCCCCATCTCATTGCCAGGGATCAGGGAAGGGTAGTCTCCCTCACGCCCAGGAAGGAGAGAGAACTGGATATTGGTAAGCATTACAATGTATACCGGAGCTAATTTGCTTTGTTTTCTTTTTTATTTTGAAGCAGCAGTGGTTTTCCGTGGTAATAGTTTCTGAGGAATTTGGCCTGATATCTTTTTATCTTACGCAACCCAAATTTGTCTCAGAATCGTCAGGAATTTCCATGTGTAATGCTATGTTGGCACTTTTTAATCTAAGCATATTACTTACTAAATTCCTTTCTGGAAAGGATCAGCTTAATATACTGGGGATATAGCTGATATAGATACAAGCAGAAAGCAGCCCTGGAAGGTAATAAGCCAGGAGTGTCCCATGGCCATAACCTGTGAGAGCTTACGTCTTACAGAATTTCCATCCTCAACATTCCAACTAAACAGGAGTTTCTCAGCCTTGTGATGAGAAAGTAATACATTTTAATTTATTATGAATTTGAACTCTATCCCTCCTCCATTCACGTGGTCATTTGCCCTTGATTTTACTTTTCAATAAATACATAGCCCTGTCTCCTTTCCTGTAAAGAAGAAATAATGAATCAACCACAAGAAAAAATGAGATAATCCAGAAGATAGATGGGGTGGGAAAAGTCATTTTCACGTTTAATAACATCCAATGTGCATTTTCACATCATTGGGAGGAAAAAAGAGGATAAGGCTAAAATCAAATTTTAAAAAGAGACCTCACTTTTGATCTGTTCTATGAATTTTGAGAATGTCTGCTTTGCCTTTTGTAAATGAGGAAGTTTTACAGAAATTCCTACCTTTATCATTAGACACAGTGATCTTTGCTCACAGGCCTGCCTAGCATCTTCTAAGGGATATTTTAATTTCAATCTCTGTTTCTTATGCATTATTTTTATCGAGGAGAGAGGAACATATAATGTATTAATCATGCATGTATGGGCTTTGTCACCTGACATTTTTAAATATTCTCAGTTCAAACTAATTGTGTTTGACTTCATGGTCCAGTTCTAATGCCATCCCTACCACACATCTTAGAACTCACTAGAAGAACTCATGTTCATTATTCTGTCAATTTGTGGCCATTTGCTAACCAGCCCCTTCAATAAGGACTTTATTACTCTTTTTTTTAGTTAACTGGGTATTTGATTTTCCCATCTAATTGATTTTTGACTACCTGGGAACAGAAAGGATGTTTTATTTCATGCTAAGGAAATCCCTGTATTAGTTTCCTATGGCTGCTGTAACAAATTACCACAAACCTGGTGGCTTAAACCATCAGAAATCTATTCTCTCAGAGTTCCAGAGGCCAGAAATCTGAACTCAATTTCATGAGACAAAATTGAAGAAGGGCCTGTGAGCAGGGTCACATTTCAACTGGAGGCTCTAGGAAAGAAATTGTCCCCTGGCCCTTCCAGCTTCTGGTGGATATCAGCATCCTTTGACGTGTGGCCATATCACTGCAATCTCTGCCTCTCTAGTCACACTGCCTCCTTCCCTTCTTTGTGTGTCTTATCTTCCTCTGCCTCTCTTGTACCAGGATGCTCACGATGGCATTTAGGACCCACCCACATGATCCAGGATGACCTCTCCATCGCAAGATTCTCATCACATTTGTGAAAACCCATTTTCCAAATATGGTAGCATTTACAGGTAGAAGGAATTAGGACATGGACATATCTTTGGGAGCCTCATAAGTCTACCACATACCCCAACCCTTGCCCAGCTTGGAGCACAGTACGAACACAGCAGGCACTCAGGAACATCCTGAGAGCGGTATCTGCCTGTCTCTGCCTCTCTGATTGCGATGTTCCTTCCCTCTACTTCTCCTGGGGTATTACCTCTTCTGTGGACTGACTTATAATATTTGCACACCGTCAAAGCCAACCTAAAATGACAGCCTTCATCTTAGGGACTACATAGTTTTCCACCTTGGTCTCCACAGACTACTAATTCATTCTCTCAATGGCCTCGTTCCAAAACTCATGAGAGAGACTATCTAATCGATTGCGATGTCTCGCATTCACTACTTGTGAAGTCAGCTTAGACCAGAAGGAAGAGCTCAGAATTATAGATTTTGCAGATTCTCTCTTAAGGAAATGGGTGTGGGAGATAAAACTGGTACCTTGAATATGGTGGAGACATATGATAGACACTTCTTTAATCTTTGGTATGCAAGACTAACTTCAGTCTACAGGTTTGCTAATCAGAGTTGTAGGACCTAGATTAGAGGAAATTTAGTGAATAATACCCCCTTCTTTTGTTTCCTACACACCACCTTCAGAAATCTGGGAACTCTTTTTTTCTGGGTACATTTTGCCGGGCACCACAAAGATTGAACCTTGGCACTCCTAAGAGACCAGGCCAAGGCACCTGATGTCTAACCCCAGTTTAATCTTTCTCTATATGATGTCTTTTGGCAAAATACATTCCTTCTAGTTCTGATTTTCTAGCATCGGTAGGGGAACACTGTATCTTAATATGTCATTTCCACCAACTTGAAAAACTCCAAACTAATGTAAATATATACTTTTACATTATTAAGAAATAATATAATTTCCAAATGAATGCATTTTATTGCCTCTCCAAAGGAAATCATATGATACATTGTGAAATCCAATAATAGAAACAGAAACAAGAAAAAAAAACAGAGAAATTCTATTCTGTTGCTGCCAACAGCCTGGAAATCCCCTTTAAGAAATAGTTTAAAATTAAGATAGCAGCTGGAAGCATTTAGATATTCCAAAATACTTCAACATCCCTTATGGTCTGCCATTTCAATAAGATTTTTAATCATGTATTTAAAAAAGAAATAAAGACTGGATTTCTTAGCAAAATGATTTTTGGAAAAATTGCTTTCTTATTTCTAAGAAAACCAGAGGTTATAGATATTTGGTCCCAGACAAGCCTTCTTCTTCTGCAACTTCAAGAAAATATCTCTGGTCTGTGCCAGCTCCTTCCCCTCTTCCCACTCCTATTTGAAAGGGGTATAGGCAGGAGATAGAAAGATATTAATCTCACACATATTGAACCAGTAATTGAGTAAAAATGTTTGCGGTATTTCCTCTTAACATTTTGTATGTATTTTTGTCTGTTGTTTTATAGTTTGCACTTTGTTCTCCCAAGAGACTCATAAGCCTTTTGCTTAAAATGCTTCCATCCTTTTTGTTTAATTTCTCTCAAATTTTCCCAGGATATTCTTTTGCTCCCTAAAAACAGAGACATTAATTTTAGGAAAGTTGGTTTCCCTGAAATTCAGCTTTCCACATGTGAGAGTTGTCCCGGGTACTCAGCACAGAATATCTGCTATCCAGTCGAGATGGTGCCTAGTTTGAGGTCTGCATTACTTTAAAGCCTCTGTTTGTCTACCACTAAATTGATCATAAAATGTATGTTACATGAAGCTTAACTACGGTTAATTAAGCACGCTCACATCCTCACATGAAAGATAATACTTACAGTTACATTTTGAGATTTATATGTTAGTTATAAATACACTTGATGAGGAAAGTACCACAAATTCTTTGAGAAATCTGTCCTGACAATATTTTCACTTTTCTCTCCAATTTAGAAACTTCACCAACAAAGACTGATGTAAGAACAAGACAAAGAAAGATTATAGTTTAAGAATTCTGATTAAGGAGAAGAAAGTCTGGAATTGACAAGAGATACCTTTTTTTCTGTTCTGAAAATTCCAAGTTCCTAAATTTGCTTCTCTTTTCAAAGCTGGAAATTAGATTACTGTTAGGAAATCTTACATTTAATGAATAATAATCCAGGGCAGTCAGGATGTGCCTCTGAGCAAGTGTGATTACTGTTAGTCCACATCAGTCTTGAATATATACGCACACTAATTCTGTGTCCAGTGCATACCTGCATATCTATTTGTCCCACTGGAATGCCCCTCTCCCCAGGAATCCCAAGCTTGTCTGACTAGGCAAAGTAACCAAATGGCTCTTAAGTCCCTAGTTTCTGCCCTGTGATATTAGTGAAAAATTAAAAGAAGTCTGCGAAAGCTTGAAATCAAATATATCATGTGTGAATCTTCTCTCTACAAAATGCAAATGTTCCTATCAAATTTAATAGAGCACATTTTTTTTTTTTTTTTTTGCTGTACGCGGGCCTCTCACTGTTGTGGCCTCTTCCGTTGCGGAGCACAGGCTCCGGATGCACAGGCTCAGTGGCCATGGCTCATGGGCCTAGCCGCTCCACGGCATGTGGGATCTTCCCGGACCGGGGCACGAACCTGTGTCCCCTGCATCAACAGGCGAACTCTCAACCACTGCGCCACCAGGGAAGCCCTAGAGCACATTTTTTAAAAATTCCTTTCAATGGTTTATGCCAGAAACTTGGAGGTACAATGAGCCGAGAGTACACACGCAGGAAGTCTTTAGAGTGGCCTCGAAAAACTCCTTACCATTTGGCAAGAAAAATAATCCAGAAAAAAAAATTTCTATATTATCTACATTTTGTACTAGAGAAGAGATAGATATAAACTTCAACACTGGTCTTCACTGACTAAATACCTCCCATTTTTCAACATTTAAGAGAAGGAGAGAGGGAGGTAGGGAAGGGAAAAGAAGAAGAAGTAGGAGAAGGAGGGAGGGGGAAAAGGAGAAGAGGGAAAAAAGGGAGGAAAAGACCACAGGACTGAGTTATGCTTCTCGTCCTCCAAATACCAAACTGAATGTTTGAGAATAAGTTTTTACAGAAAGTAATGGAAGGAAAATATGGTATAAAAATGCTCTCCAAAATATGGTATCAATTTAGAATTGTTCCAGAACTAAATGAGAGCCCCTGTTTCTGGTCTTCATTGTAAATTCTATTTTAACTTTAAAATTAATATACAGAAATCAGTTGCATTTCTATACACTAACAATGAATTACTGGAAAGAGAAATTAAGGAAACAATCCCATTTACCATTGCATCAAAAAGAATAAAATACCTAAGAATAAACCTGACTAAGGAGGTAAAAGACCTGTACTCAGAAAACTATAAGGCACTGATGAAAGAAATCAAAGATGACACAAATAGAAAGATATACCATGTTCTTGGATTGAAAGAATCAATATTGTTCAAATGACCATACTACCCAAGGCAATCTGAAAATTCAATGCAATCCCTATCAAATTACCAATGTCATTTTTCACATAACCAGAACAAATAATTTTAAAATCTGTATGGAAACACAGAAGGCCCTGAAGAGCCAAAACAACCTTGAGAAAGAAGAACAGAGCTGGGGGTATCACACTCCCTGACTTCAGACACTACTACAAAGCTACAGTAATCAAAACAGTATAGTACTGGCATAAAAACAGACACACAGATCAATGGAACATGATAGGGAGCCCAGACGTAAACTCACACACTTATGGTCAATTAATCTATGACAAAGGAGGCAAGAATATACAATGGAGAAAAAGACAGTCTCCTCAATAAGTGCTGCTGGAAAATTGGACAGCTACATGTAAAAGAATGAAATTAGAACATTATCTAACAACATATACAAAAATAAATTCAAAATGGATTAAAGACCTAAATGTAAGACTGGATATTCCTAGAGGAAAAACATAGGCAGAACGCTCTTTGACATAAATCACAGCAATACTTTTTTGATCCATCTCCTAAAATAAAAGAAATAAAAGCAAAAATAAACAAATGGGACCTAATTAAACTTAAAAGTTTTCACACAACAAAGGAAGTCATCAATAAAATAAAAAGATAACCTACTAAATGGGAGAAAATATTTGCAAATGATATGACCCATAAGGGATTAATATCCAACATATATAAAGAGCACATACAACTCAACATCAAAAAAACAACAACCCAATTTTAAAAATGGGTGGAAGAACGGAATAGACATCTTTCCAAAGAGGAAATGCAGATGGACAACAGGCACATGAAAAGATGCTCAACATCACTAATCATCAGGGGAATGTAAATCAAAACTACAATGAGATATCACCTCACACCTGTCAGAATGGCTATCATCAAAAAGAACACAAATAACAAATGTTGGTAAGGATGTGGAGCAAAGAGAACCCTTGTACACTGTTGGTGGGAATGTAAATTGGGGCAGCCACTATGGAATACAGTATGAAGTTTTCTCAAAAAACTAAAAATAGAACTACCATATGATCCAGCAATTCCACTCCTGGGTATATACCTAAAAAAACAAAAACACTAATTTGAAAAGACACATGTACCCCAATGTTCCTAGCAGCATTATTTATAATTGCCAAGATATGAAAGCAACCTAAGTGTCCATCAACAGATGAATGGATAAAGAAGATGTGGTATACATTGTGATGTATACATACACACACACAATAGAATACTACTCAGCCATAAAAAAGAATGAAATTTTGCCATATGCAACAAATGGACGGACTTGGAGGGTATCATGCTAAGTGAAATAAGTCAGACAAAGACAAATACTGTATGATATCACTTATATATGGAATATGAAAAATACATCAAACAAACCAATATAACAAAAAAGGAAGCAGACTCATAGAAATAGAGAACAAACTAGTGGTTTCAAGTGGGGAGAGGGGAGAGGGGCAACATAGGGTGGAGGAGTGGGAGGTACAAACTACTGGGTATAAGACAAGCTACAGGGATGTATTGTACAACATGGGAAATATAGCCAATATTTTTTTTTTTTTTTTTTGGGGTGGGGGGTACGCGGGCCTTTCACTGCCGTGGCCTCTCCCGTTGCGGAGCAACAGGCTCCGGACGCGCAGGCCCAGCGGCCACGGCCCACGGGCACAGCCGCTCTGCGGCATGCGGGATCCTCTCGGACCAGGGCACAAACCCGTGTCCCCCGCATCGGCAGGCGGACTCCCAACCACTGCGCCACCAGGGAAGCCCGCCAATATTTTTTAATAACCATAAATGGAGTGTAACCTAAAAAAAGTGTATTAAAAGTAAAAAAATGTTTTTAAAAAGAATCTTTGTCAGTTTGGTAGGTGAGAGCTGGCATAACACTCTAAAATTTGCATTGCTAATTTTATAAACTCATGTCTTTTGCCCTGTGAAGGGAGGAACGTATTTATTTTTCTTACACATTCATGTCGCTTTTTATGTTGAAAATGATTTTCTAATATTTAACTTTGTTTTATCTACACTTTCTTAAAATAGACTTATTTTTAAGACTTAGTTGTTTTAGAGTAGTTTCAGCATAATTGAGAAGAAGGTACAGGGATTCCCATATACCTCCTGCCCTCACACATCCACAGCCTCTCCCGTTATCAACATCCCCCACCAGGGTACTGCATTTGTTACAACTGATATTGACACATCATAATCACCTGAAGCCCACAGTTTACATTAGGGTTCAGTCTTGGCATTGTGCAGTCTATGAGTTTGGACAAATGCATAATGACATGTGTCCATCATTATAGTATTACACATATTTTCAGAGCCCTAGAAATCCTCTGTCCTCCTACTATTCATCTCTCAACCTCCAGTAACTACTGATCATTGTATTGTTTCCATAGTTTTGCCTTTTCCAGAGTGTCGTATAATTGAAATCACGCAGTATGTCCCCTTTTCAGGTTGGCTTTTTTCCCTTAGTAGTATGCATTTCAGTTTCCCCCATGTCTTTTCATGGCTTGAAAGCTCATTTCTTTTTAGCAATGAATAATATTCATTGTCTAGATGTACCACAGCTTATTCAACCATTCACCTACTGAAGGACTTCTTGCTTGCTTCCAAGCTTGAACAATTATGAGTAAAGCTTCTATAAACATCCATGTGCAGGTTTTTGTGAGGACATAAGTTTTCAACTCTTTTGGGTAAATCCCAAGGAGCATGATTACTGTATTGTATGGTAAGAGTATGTTTAGTTGTATAAGAAAATACCAAATTGTCTTCCAAAGTGGCTAAACCATTTTGCATTCCCACCAGCAATGAATAAGAGTTCCTGTTGCTCCATGTCCTCACTGACATTTGGTGTTGTCAATGTTCTAGATTTTGGCTATTCTAATAGGTGTGTAGTGGTATCTCACTGTTGTTATAATTTTCATTTCCTTATTGACATATCATGAACAATATCTTTTCAAATGCTTATTTCCATCTGTAAGTCTTCTTTGGTGAGGTGTCTCTTAAGGTCTTTAACCCATTTTTTAATCAGGTTGTTTGTTTTCTTATTCTTGAGGTTTTAGAGTTCTCTGTATAGTTTGGATAATAGTCTTTCATCAGATGCACCTTTTGTAAATATTTTCTCCCAGTTTCTGGTTGATCCTCTAATTCTCTTGGTATTACCTTTCACAGAAGTTTTCAATATTAATGAAGTCCAGTTTATCAATTATTTCTTTCATATACCATGTCATTGGTATTGTATCTAAAAAGTCATCACCATACCCAAGGTCATCTAGGTTTTCTCCTATGTTATTTTCTAGGAGTTTTATAGTTTTGTGTTTAAATTTATATGCACAGGCCTATGAACAATTTTGATTTAATTTTTGTGAGAGTGTAACAACTGTGTCTAGATTCATTACTCACAGGTGGATGTCCAGTTGTTCCAGTACCATTTGTTGAAAAGACTGTCTTTGCTTCATTGTATTGCTTTTGCTCCTTTATCAAAGATCTGTTGACTATATTTATGCAGATTTATTTCTGGGCTCTCAATTATGTTACATTGATCTAGTTGTCTATTCTTTCCCCAATACCACACTGTCTTAATTACTGTAGTTTTATAGTAAATCTTGAAATCAGGTAGTGTCAGTCATCCGACGTTGTTCTCCTCCTTCAATATTGTGTTGGTATTCTGGGTCTTTTACTTCTCCATATGAACTTTAGGATCAGTTTGTCAATATCCACAAAATACCTTGCTGGGATTTTGAAGGAGATTTCAGTCAATCTATAGATCAAGTTGGGAAGAACTGACATCTTGACAATAGTGTCTTCCTATCCATGAACATGGAATATGCCCCCAGTTATTTAGTTCTTTTTTTTATTTCAGTCATCAGAGTTCTGCAGTTTTCTTCATATAGACCTTGCACATATTTTGTTAGATTTATAACCTCAGTATTTCATTTTGGGGGGTGCTAATATAAATGGTATTATAGTTTCAATTTCAAATTCCACTTTTTCATTGCTAGTACATAGGGAAGTTAAATGATTTTTGTATATTAACCTTGTATCCTGCAACCTTGCTGTAATTGTTCATTAGTTCCAGGAGTTATTTTGTAAATTCTTTTGGATATTTTACATAGATGATCATATCATCTGTGAATAAAGACAATTTCATATCTTCCTTCTCAGTCTTGCCTTGTCTTATTGTATTAGCTAGGACTGGACTGATCTTAATGTAATCAAATAACAATCTTTTTCCTTATAATACCTACATATAGCATAAATGAAAGGAAAAATGTGAGAATGAAATAAATTCAAGTTTAATAGAATACAGCAAAAATCACATTTCTTTTTTAAAAAATTGTATGTGCTCTAGTATACTGTGTGCTTACTGATGTCTGTAGCTAATATCAGTTTTTGAGGTAAAGAAATTATTCCAGGTCAGGCTTCTGACCTTCGTGAGATTACTCTGAGTCCAGCAACAGGTTTCTCAACTATGCAAGTGGAGACGTCCATAGTCAGCTCATTCCAAAAGGATAAGGCTTAAAGATGAATACTCATACCATACAGATACCAATAAGACCTCCAACAAAATGCATTCACTTAAAATGGGAAATAAGTTCATAAGCAATAAACTAATCCATCAGCTGTACACAGCACCCATCCCCTAATATGAGAGAGCCATGAATGAGTGCAAGAAATTCCTTAGACTGTAGAACTTAAGAAAAAGGAGTTTGGAATGGGCTGTGGCCTAAAACCTGCCTGGAAATGTATTGAGTGAGACACAGTCTTTAATAGGATCTGAATAGATTATTATGCTTTAATTACTATGACTATGAGTAAACTAACAATTTCCTTTCTCTTATCATCATTACTATGACTTGGAGCAGTTTCTTTCAGTGAATACTTGGAATATTGATGAGATCCTTTTTGCCTTTTTCAAGGGCCTCCAAGTCAAATGTAAGATTCAGATTCTTCTCAACCTAAATGAATTGACTTGATTGTTTTGTGGTTTATTTGGGGAGTTTCCCACACATCAAGTACCATGTTAAGCAAAATTTCCCACTAAAGGGCACTCTTATGGGGCTAATGGATAGAATATGCAGGTGTACAGAAATTGCAAAACTAATTGACAGATGACAAATGCTTCACTGCTCTGCTCTGGAGCCAAAAATCAGCAGGTAACACATCTTTGTTTTTCCTTTGTTCCCTTTTTCAACATATTCTTTGCCAGTAGAGAAATCTCTTTACTCCCTGTGCATTTATAGTTCGCCATTTCACCATTTTAAAATTTTCTCTTATCCATTTCCAAACCTCTTAATATTTGTCAGTTTTATTTCAACCTGTTAAAAATACTGGCTTGTGGTTGCAGCTTCATATAAAGTAGTAACTGGTTTCCAACATAAAGACAGTACATAAACACCAGTTCTAAGTAGAAATATTTCTGTACTGACAGCCAACAGCTCACATGCATTATCAGGCCTGACCATAATTAGGTGATGAATGGAAGTTAAAACTTTCAGTTTTCAGTATATCCTTCTAATTAATTATCAGAGCACCTATTATAGCAAGCATTATTTTTAGCAATTCCAGAAAAGAAACACAAACTCTACCCTCAAGATGGTTATTAATTCTTTGAAAAGACAAAACAGTCACACATGAAAAGGTGAACAACAGGAGGGTTAAACAGTCAATTAAAAAAACAGTAGAATAGATGTCTGTAGGTATTACACATGACTATGATACAGACAATAAATGCTATGGAATTCAGGGGAAAACTGTAAGCAACCTCAGAGAATGTTCCATTGCTGGTCAGACTTGAAGAATGGGTAGGATTTGGAAAGAACAGAGAACAAGGGTGAATGTGTGGATGGGCGAAGAGATTAAATGGTATGAACAGCTATGTTGGCAATATGCAAGTTGTGTTAGAAGAGTGACTTTATCAGTCTGAATAGATATGATGGTCAAAGGTAGAATGCTCTCTCTCATATCTTATGGCACATGTAAACACTTCTTCCTTTGTGTTCTTGGGGGCTGTTTTAACAACGTTACAATGGCACATATCATATTGGTCAAAGTTCAGTTTTATAGGTTTGTTCTTCAACTCATCTGAGACCTCCCAGAGACAGGAGCTGCATTCTCGCTCTCCACTACCATGAGCATCTAGGACACACCTGATACATGAAAGCCATTTACTAAAACTTAAGTTAGTTAGGTGAATGAAAGGAGGCAAAATAAATACTGAGAGATTTTTCTCTTTGTAAAGATCATCATTTTCCATTAATTACTGGAGTTTCCATCCTCAGTAAGAAAGGCATAGATATCCGAAGGATCTCTACTTTCCAATGAAATTTCATCTGGCTTTCCACTAATAATGGGATCAACTGAAAAACATATTTGAAAATGTTGGCTTAAACACAGTTAAATGGGTTTATTTTTATGCATTCATTCACAAATATCTATTGAGTACCTACTATGTGCAGGGCACTGTTCTAAGTAATAAAAGTAAGTCGTTAACAAAATAGATTTTAAAAAAACCTGCCTTTGTGGAGCTTATATTCTAGTAGAGGGAAACAAAAAAAATTTAAAGTTCTAACACATAAGGTAGTTTACAAAAGTAACCCAAATTATTCACCTCTTCCTGTATCGGCACCTTTTGCTTTGTAGCGTTGCAGTGCCTGCCTGCTCTGAGTCTGTGCCTGGCCATGTGACCTGATTTGGCCAATAGAACATTAGCAAATTGATATAAGCACACTGAAGGGCTTGCTGGCTCTTGCGTCTCTGTGACGGCCAGGAGATTATGCCTTTGCTAGCTTGCTGAAGGATGAGAGGCGCATGCAACAGAGCTAAGATGCTCCAGTCATCTCACTGGGGCCTCCTCGATTACCCAACAGCCGGGTAACAACCCAACAACCCAAGTGCCTGTGCCTAACCCCTATCAATTGAGTTGCTAGAGAGTGACAGAGAGACGTGGGAGATGAAGACAGGAAAGTAAAAGTAAAGGGAACAAGACAGACCCAATTTTGTAGAGCTCTAGGAATTCTCAAAGCCTTAATATGTTAATAAGCCGTGAGAGTTTTCAAACAGCAGACTTAGAATTCTGCAATTCCTCAAATGTATTTGATACCCAACGCTTTTTTCTTTTTTTTCCTCTCTCACAGAGTATCTCAAAGCTCTGCCAAATCCACCTGCGGGTAGGTTTCATCTTAAGGTCCCAGGCTAGGCTGAGATGGAAAGGTTGGAGACAAGCTGAAACTAGCACCCTGACAACATTCCAGAAGATCCAAACACTTAGGTGGAGTCTGCTCCAAATCATGCCCCTCCTGGCTATGCAACCTGACATGCGGCAGAAATACTGGCTTTTCTCATTAGGAAAGTTTCGTATGTGGCATATTACATCATCACATAAAGGTGCCAAATGAAATCAAGTTCTAAAAAAAGAAAAAAATCAGATGGTGTGTTAGTATACACAGAAGTTATAAATCACTAAGCCCTACAAGCTTTCCATTAATAAGAAAACAAGGGTAGGTTCTCCAGATGTTCTTAAGCCACATCACTTGGATGAAGACCCAAGAGCTTAACCTGTCTCAACAAAGAACATCTTATTTCTACATAAAAGAAATGGAATCGCTGTGATAATTTTAAAGATGGATTAACATTGAAGGGACTTACATAAAAATGCACGTGCCTATTGATTCGTTACAGGAAGTAACATCTCAATCCAAGGTCCCTGACGCCAGAGAGGTTTTGCTGGCACTGCTGAATTTAAGACCCTCTACGTATACACGAGACAAGAATTTTCACTCATACTGTATTATTCGATCCCAAACTCCCTTCTTTCCCTAACTTCTTCATTATACCTTTTTACCGCAACTCCTCCCAATTATAGCTACTTCTTCTGAGAATAAGAAATAATTTTAAAGTTGAGAATGTATAGCATCTCCACCCAAACAGAATCCATCATATTTAAATTGAAAACCTCTTGGCTATTAGCAAAACTATTTGATCACTTATATCTTCCATATTTTTTCTCTGTCATATTGTACATGAAATAATGTGTGTAGAAATACTGTAAAATAAACATTTGAAGGAAACAGGTTCTCAAAACAGCATAACATACACACTTTTAAAAATTGCTGTTTAAGTGCAAACTACCTTTCTGCAAACTGAGGAGAGGTACATTTTCCTTTGCTTCCCTGCAAGGTCCATATTCCCCCTCTCTATGACTGATCATACTCTGTCAATTCCTTTTCTGTAGGCCAGAAGGAGGATTTTCCCCCTCTTCTGTTCCACGTAGCTACTGGCAAGGAAGACTTACCAAACACATGGAAATGCCAGAAAGCACACATACAGGAGGACTCAAAGCAAGTCCCTAAGATTCTCCTGCTGTAGAAACCCTCTCTCTACCTCCTTGCCAGCAGGGGATATACTTCCTGCTAGGATGGAGCCCTCCCAGCCAATCCACATATGAGCATGACACTGCATCCTTCAAGGGAACAGAATGGGAATATCTACTCAATCAAGTAACAGATATTTATTGCTTACCTGAGAAGCCATGTATTGGTTATTTCGGAGATATCCAACGTATGACACCAATCCTGGCCACAAGGCAAATACCCTATAGTTGGGAGAATAAGGTAGCATTTCTATGTAAAAAAATATTAACTGTTCAAACTAAATTGACTTATTCAAATACTAACGTTACAGAAGTTCAGTAGAAGAGCTATTACTTGGGATGAGTCAGGCCATCAGGGAAAACCTCAGAGAGGAGGAAACTTTTATTTCAACCGTGTAACATAAGCCTAAATTCAGTTAGGTAGGGAGAGAAACAAGGAGATGGACACAAGCAAGGCTTTTGACTGGAACATATATTCCCTCCAAAAAAAAAAAAACCCCCGCATTAAGTGTATCAGGTACTATCCCACGTGGAGAAGATAGTAACAGACAAGACAGAATGCTGGTTCCCTTGGATCTTACATCCTAGAGGAAAAGAACAACAAACAATAAGTAACAAGCAACAAGCATCATCACATCAAATTGTGACAAGTATTATGAAGAAAATAAGACAGGAGGACGGCATAGAGGAGGGATGGCAACGTCCACCAAGATGGTCGGGAAGGCAGTTCTGAGGTGGCCTCTGACCTGGGGTGACGACAGGATCAGAGAATGTGGAGGGCAGGCTTTCCTAAACTCTAGGTTGGAGACTCTGGTGTCCTGGGAAATACCAAAGAGTGACTGAGGAAAATAAAAACAACTCTTGTCCATAGACATTCTTTTTGGAGATTCATAATACACATTAGCGTATGGAAGACATCTGAACATCCTCCAGGAAGGAGAACCTATTTGACTCAATGCTTCCCCAACATACCTGAAGGTAATGGCCCATCTTCTCTTGGTGATGGCGTATGCCTTGCGGGGGCTGGGAGAGTGGAGGGGCAGGTTGTAATATAATAACATTTCTACTACTGGTTGTCAAAATACTGCTTAAGGCTAAACTAAGAAGTCTGAGGACTCCAACAGAATAAAACCTGAATGGGTCTCCCTATAGTTGTGTCATATGGTGACCTCTTTGGAGTTTGATCTGTAGTAAATAGGAAGCCCTTCTAACATTTGAACAGGAAATTGACAAGGTGAAAGTGTGTGTTTTGATACTGTTACCCTGACGTGATAATGCTGAGTGGGTTTAATGAAGGAGATTAGGTAGGTTAGTTAGGAAGCATTTTTCTAGCCTAAGCAAGAATTCTTGAACCAAGATTTAGCGAAGGGGAGGAAGAGAAAGGGAGAGACCTGAAAAATTAGGAAAGAAGATTTGGCCAAACAAGTGGACATCTCATCTAGAACGTGGGAGAGACACAATGGTGAGGTGGAAGCAATGGGTTGGTATTGGGATGGTGGATCAGACATAACAAAATAAGATTAAAGAACATTTCACAAGCAAAAACAGATAGGCAGAGACAGAAGGATGCAATGGCAATAAGGAATGAAACAAGGTTGAGGTTATCATATGAACAACCTACAGTGGAAAGTTTAGGAGCTTAGTATTAATTTTATAGGCAAGCTACTAGGATTTTCTTAGCAGGAATGATTTGAAGTATGTTTTAGTAAGTTTCATTGCGACTAATGTGTAGGATTCATTGGAGAAGAAAGAATGGAGATAAGAAGAACCACTCAAGGTCAATTTCAAAAGTCCAGGTTAAAGATAAGCAATGCCTCAGAGAATGGAGCCTGGGGATAGGGAAGAGGAAAGAGATGCTAAAGGTGTCTCATAGGTAGGATACGGAAATTGGCTAGGACCAAGTGTGAGTGAGGCAAGCACTGATGGGGAAGCAAGAGCAGAGCCTGAAAGCATCTTCATCACAACTGGGAAGGTAAGTTAGACAATCGAAGTTAAGGGTGGAGGCAGCAGGTACCTGGCAGCAGATCCTCCGCGCCATCTGGAACGTGCTGAATTTGATGATCTGGTGGGCTGTTTGGGAAGAGATGGTCTGCAGCCTGATATGAAGTTGAAGGAGGATTTCAGCCTAGAGATAAAGAGTAGCATTGAGAGATATAAACTACCATGTATAAAATAGATAGCTAGTGGGAAGCAGCCGCATAGCACAGGGAGCTCAGCTCGGTGCTTTGTGACCACCTAGAGGGGTGGGGTAGGGAGGAAGGGAGACGCAAGAGGGAAGAGATATGGGAACATATGTATGTGTATAGCTGATTCACTTTGTTATACAGCAGAAACGAACACACCATTGTAAAGCAATTATACTCCAATAAAGATGTAAAAAAAAAAATAAATAAAGATTATAGAGAGGATTCGTTTAGCGGGAAGAGCATGTGACAAGACTCTGTCCTGACTCTACCACCTCCTCTCTATGAGACTCTGAATGTTACTCCTCCTTCCTGTGACTCAGTTTCCTTCTCAATAAAATGGGGATAATAATAATACCAATCTCATAACACTGTCATAAGAGCTAAATAAGTTAGTATATGTGAGGTGCCTAAAACAGTATCTAGCACACAGTGTTTTAGGACCACAACAATGTTATTATTTAATTGTGGTTATTATTATTATTATTATTTTTTTTTGCGGTATGCAAGCCTTTCACTGTTGTGGCCTCTCCCGTTGTGGAGCACAGGCTCTGGACGCGCAGGCTCAGCGGCCATGGCTCACGGGCCCAGCTGCTCTGCGGCATGTGGGATCCTCCTGGACCGGGGCACGAACCCGTCTCCCCTGCATCGGCAGGCGGACTCTCAACCACTGTGCCACCAGGGAAGCCCTGCGGTTATTACTGTTATTACATGACATAGATGAGGAACTTTTTAAGCAATGAACTAGAGCAATAATCTTTAAATAACTCTTTCTATTCTCAGTGTCAAGTTATACAAGCCTTCTTATCCTTCATGAAAATGAGTAAATAATGCTACGGCTATGGAATTGATACTTGATTTTCAAATTCAAGCTCAAAAATACCCTAGTAAAGGCACAATATACTATACTGTTGCCTTGGATACAAAACAGTGTCATTTTCTTTGTAGTATTTGATTAATTAGACCATGAGAGTAACATATAGATGAGACCTATATTTTGAAATAATTTTACAGACAATTCAAGACTGTTAAATTGGTATAGACTTGGAGGCTGAGAGGGATGGGTCTAGAAAGTGTCACTTTATTCATGAAGATTCTATCTCATCTGTTTACACTACTGATGACCTTCATCAGACAGTTCAGGCACCTTAGGGTCAGGCTGAGGGAAATTTTAGGGAAATAAGTTCTCTAAAAATATATGACTGTGAGAATAGTATCCATTTTTAATATAAAAGCCTATTTATTTGACAACAGAATGTTCACCAGTTGTTGCTGCAATAAAACTGCAAAGATTATTAATGCAGTTTAATGAAGCTGGCTGTGAACCGCGACTTTAAAAGTGCGTGCCGTTAATCCAGTCTGTCTCACAAACTGGCCCTTCACAAAGGAAAGGATTATCTCATCAGTACATCCTGTTCTGTGGTGCAGTGGGGATGCTTCATCGATTCAACTGACGATGGTTTTCTGGAAGCAGTTAATACCCTGAAGAGGCATGCTAGGATGAGAACAGCACAGTTGCTCTTCACAAAGGGAAAACAGTCGGTTCATATGTCCTAAATGCAAAGACCTCAGAAATAAAATTGCAAGGCATGCTTTTGGGTGATGTTTTAAAGTCTGAAAAATATTTTAAGTATGTATTTTTAAATGAGGATTCAGTTCTTTTATTGGATTTGTTTTAATAGTGACCAATAACATGTTTAAAATTCTGATGAAACAACTGTTCTCTGTAGAAGCATACACAGATCAGATTTATGTCTTTAAAGGCTTGAGTCAGCGATACACAGGAGAATTTTTTAATGTTTCAATTTTTTTATCAAATGTATGTAGACTGTAAATTTTTAACAACTGTGACCAGGTCATGTAAATATACAGAAATTTAAGCAAAGGATTTTTTTTTTATTGTTGATGACAGGTTTGTTTTTTGTGGCAAAGATTACATTTTTTTCCTCTCAGATGGCACTATGAATCAAAAGACGTTTTCCTTGAAATTCATAAAGAGCATAAAGTTGGTTTTGTGTTTAATGTCTGAAACACCTGGAGCTAAAAGAAAGTTACCACAGCATAGAATTTACAACTGTACTTTATATGAAATAACACATAATCTCTATTTAGCTTCAGTTTTATTACAAAAAAAAAAAAAAAACTCCCTGCAAATTTAAATGAACAGGAAGCTGATAGGCTTACAGGTATGAGCCACTGGGTTGATTAAATTGGGGAAAGTAGTTGAGCCTGAAGCGGACACTCTGGGCATCCTGGCCCCCTCCTCCAGTGAGTTCAGTATGATTATTTAAATTTTCTCTCATTTCAGGTCACTAGAAGAGTTCCCGTTCCCTGCTCTGGCTCCCAAAGTTGGAGCAGATGGAAAGACAGCCGACTCTGTGTGATTGAGGGGCTGAGGCTGCAATCCTCTCCCTGATGGCTGTGAGTGCCAAGGCGCAGGGGCTGGGTGTGTATGCAGCGTGCTGCCAGCTTTCGAAGATCTGCTACTTTGATTATAAAATTCTGATACCATTCATGTTTATTACATGCATGACCCTAAAGCAGCCAGGAGAAACTGAGATGAGGAAGTAAACCTGACAAATGAAGCATTTAATAGAGCTAACCTAGACGTCTTGTCCCAGATTCTGACTTTGTGGCTTAACACATAAACGAAACCCAAGTGCCCTTCTGAAGAGGAAAGTTAAATCAATTTCCCAGAATCCTTAAGGAAGAAGCCAAGCTGATTTAAAAATCTCAAACTAACTTGAAACAGCTTAGAATAATTGTTCACAAGCTAATAAGTAAGGAACAACAGACATGGGTGGGAAATATAAAATAAAAACAAAAATAAATAGGCAAAAAGAAAATAGCTTATGTTTTATATACATGACACATGACATTTTTTTCACAGTTCACTCCCCACACACAAGCTTAACAAAAGAAGAAACATTTTCTGTCTTTTCCCTTTGTATCTGTTATCTCCCAGCACTTAACAACAGTGCTACCATATAGTAGGACCTCAATAAATAATTACTGAGTCAATCCATCGATCAATCAATAATTATAGCTAGATTTTTTCTACGTGTATGGGCAGGAGGGAGGGTGGGAGGGAGACGCAAGAGGGAGGAGATATGGGGATATATGTATATGTATAGCTGATTCACTTTGTTATAAAGCAGAAACTAACACACCATTGTAAAGCAATTATACTCCAATAAAGATGTTAAAAAAAAAAAAGTGTATGGGCAAGTGACACAAGCAATAGGATCAACACAGGCCTTTCAGGGAATAAGATTATAGCACCAAATTGCAGGGGCGGAGGGGACATCATAGCATTTCTGGTAAATATTAAAATCTCCCACTTGGCTCCTTTTCAGGGGCAGGGTCTCTTTCAGTCCTGCATTACAGTACTTGTATTGCTCTAATATTTTGTTCACAGGTTTGTCTGCTTCACGAGACCATGATGCCTGCTTTTCTCCTGCTTAGTACAGGGTCTGGCACAGTGTTTAACAAATGTTCCATGAATGAAGGAACAGATAACAGGTATCTGGATAACAAACACGATTCCAGATGTGTTGCTAATTGAGATGTCAAGAATCCCTTCAGCTTTTAAATGGAAAAGAATTATACGGTGATATCCTTCTCAAAGTTTTTCAGGCCCTTTGGGTGACTGTTTTTTTTAATTCCACTCTTCAAAGGTAGTGGGGAAAGAATTCCTTTCTTCCTCTGAAATTCCACTGATGACCACATGATGGCGCTGGCGCTGCACCATAAATACAGAAGCAGCTGGGCAGTGTGGATTCCCTAGGCCCCTCCAGGGGCCTCCCTCTCTCTTTTGCCTGCCCCCACTCTTCTGCTGTGTTTCCCCTCAGGTCCTCCTTTCCATCCAGTCGAGCTTGATACGTAGAACACTTGCCAAGAAGCTGTCAAACCGGAACTGGATACTGCCCACCTGAAGCTGGTTTGTTCTTTGTTCTCAGACAGGCCAAATTCTGTCTGTTCCTCCCATCTGAAAAAATGCCCAAGAACATTCTGAATGCTCTTTAAAGCTGTGCATTCTTAGTTTGAAGTACAGGTCTTTTTATTTAGCACTTGATTGGCTCCTGCAAGTGACCTATTCCCTTCCTAACAAAATAGCCAACAGAGCAAATTATGTCCTGATAAGTTATTAGAATCCTCCCAACTGAGGAAACTGAGACCTAAGGCTTTGCCGACACGCACAGAAGTGAACTCCGACGGTATGAGTTGTACGGATTCTTACATTCAAGGTAGATTGGAAAACTTAGAGAATAAAAATAAATCACCTGAAGATAATCTACTGCCTAAGAATTAAAAGTGAGTTCTGAAAGCAGATACTTAGTATGTTTTTCAAAAACAGAAGAGGGATAAACATTTTCATTAAATTAAATGAGGATTTTCTCTTCTTTTTATTTATTTATTTTTTTGTGGTACGCGGGCCTCTCACTGTTGTGGCCTCTCCCGTTGCGGAGCACAGGCTCCGGACGCGCGGGCTCAGCGGCCGTGGCTCACGGCCATGGCCCTCTTCTTTTTAAATTGAGGTAAATATTGTATATGGTGAAATGCTCCAAGATTTATGTTTCTTTATAACAATTTTGTTGAAATATAATTTACATTTAATAAAATGCATCCACTTATGTCTATAGCCCAATGGGTTTTGACAAATGTATACACATTAACTTAAACACCACCACCACACCTCCACAGTCGAGATACAGAACTTTTCCAGTGTCTGAGATAGTCCCTTCAGGCCCTCTCAGGTCGACCCCTCCCCTCCCCTCCCCTCACTGGTCTAATTTTAATTGCCTGTGAATACTTTTGCTTGCCCTTGGACTTCATATCAATGGACTCATAGAGTATAAATACTCTTTGTTTCTGGCTTCTTTTACTGTCTTCTCTTGTTATGTTTGGTTTTTTGATGTTCATTCATGCTATGGAGTTTATTCCTTTTTATTGCTGAATAGTGTTTGATTATATGAATATAAAACAATTTTTTATTCATTCCCTTCTTGCACATTTGATTTGTTTCCAGTTTCGGCTATTACAACTAAAGCCACTATGAATACTCTTATACAAATAGTTTTACAGACATATGCTTTCATTTCTTTGGGGTAAATACCAAGGAGTGGAATCGCTGAGTTTTTTTTTTTTTTTTTTGGTACGCGGGCCTCTCACTGTTGTGGCCTCTCCCGCTGCAGAGCACAGGCTCCGGACGCGCAGGCCCAGCGGCCATGGCTCACGGGCCCAGCCGCTCCACGGCACGCGGGATCCTCCTGGACCGGGGCACAAACCCGTGTCCCCTGCCTCGGCAGGCGGACTCCCAACCACTGCGCCACCAGGGAAGCCCGGAATCGCTGAGTTTTAAGGTAGGTATTTATGTTTAAGGTTATAAGAAACTGCCTACGTTTCTAACGTGGTCGTGTTAGTTTCCTAGGATTGCCATAACAAAGTACCACAAACTGGGTAGATGAAAACAAAAGAAATGCATTGTCACAGGGTTCAGGAATCCAGAACTTCTGAAATCAGGTAGTTGGATATCAAGTTCCTGTCATGGACAAACTCCCTCCGAAGGCTCCAGGGAAGAATCCTTACACTTGCCTCTTCCAGCTTATGGCGGTTGCTGGCAATTTTTGCCATTCCTTGCCTTGTGTCAGCATAACTCCAATGTCTACCTAGTCTTCACATGGCCTTCTTTCCTGTATGCCTCCTATCTCCCTGTGCTTCCATGTCCCTCTTCTTACAAAAACACCAGTCATCAGATTTAGGATCCATCCTAATCCACTATGACCTCATTTTAGCTTGAATACACCTGCAAAAACCCTGTTTCCAAATAAGGTCACATTCTGAGGTTCCAGGTGGACATTAATTTGGGGAGACGCTATTCAACCCAGGAGGGTGGTTAGTTGAATAGTTTTACACCTCCCACCAATACGTGTGGGAATTCCAGTTGCTCTGCATCCTTGCCAATCCTGGGTATTGTCAGTGTTGAAAGTTTTGGCCATTCTAGTGTGTGTGTAGCATTATCTCATTCTGGCTTTATTTTGCGGTTCCTTGATGACTCTTGATCTTGAGCATCTTTTCACACACTTATTGGTCAGTTAGGGATCTTCCTTGGTAAAGTTCTCTAAGACATTTTCCCACTTGAAAGTTAAGTCGTCCTTTTTTGATTTGTAGGAATTATTTACATAACCCAAATATAAATCACTGGTCCGATATATGTTTTGCAAATATTTTCTGTCTGTGGCTTTACTTTTCATTTTCTACAGTAGCTTTCGATGAATGGAAGTTTAATTCTGATAATGTCCAATTTTTAACTTTTAATTTTATATTTAGTGCCCACTCTAAGAAACTCCCCGAACACAGGGTTCTAAAGGTGTTATATATGCTTCCAGAAGCTTTGTGGTTTTAGCTTTTTTGTTTAGTTCTATGATTCACCTTGAACTGATTTCTGTATAGAGTAAGAGTAAATGTTCATTTTCCCCACATTTATCTACTTAGTCTGACTCCATTATGGAGAAGATTCTCGTTACTCTGTTAAAAAGCTCTACTTGAAAATTACCTGACTACACATTTTATGTCGAAAATTGATGGTACATGGTCTGTTCCAATGATCTCTTTGCCTATTCTTGCCACAATGTTATAATTGCTGTAGTTTTACAGTAAGTCTTGAAATCAGGTGGTGTGAGTCTTCCAACTTTGTTCTTTTTCAGGATAATTTTGGCTATTCTAGGTACATTTCTTTTTCATATAAATTTCAGGGTTAGCGCTTCAATTTCCACCAAAAACAAAAGCTGTTTGGATTTTATTGGGTTGAATCAAATATATAGTAACTGGGCTTTTTAATAGTTAATTTGTAAAATCCATTTCTTGCTAAGAAAACCGCATTTTCTAAACTTTTTTTGATTTTCCCGAACTTGCCTCATCTTTGGAAAATATGTATAACAGTCTTAACCCAGATCAGAATTTATTTTAAAAATCCTGGAAATTATCCAATCCATTTTAAGCTACTCTTCCTTGAAAATAAAATAAAATAAAAACTTTTCAATAATTCAAGTCTGGGAAAGAATTTTTCTGACATTAGAAAAAAATGTACACATTTATGACAAGTAAAAACCATAATTCCCAAAATGTTTTGGAAGTTTTAATTTTTAAAAAACTCATTAATTTCCGTTTTATTTAACTGTTAGCTTCTAAACACATCTCCAGACTAGATTTGACAGAAAAGTATGTTGCCTAGTTATTTTAATTCAGTATATTCAAATTACTGAAAATTAAAAAGCAAATTTATTTTTCCTCACATCTCCTTTTCCATTATCCACTTTAATTACATATTCACAGTACAAAGGTAGAGAACATTTGAGAAATCTACCACACAGAAGAAAGCACCTGGCATACTCTACTTTGCAAATGTTTTCAGCCTCAGGTTATTCTCAGTCTTGTTTGTGTTCCCTCCCACACGAAATATTTCAATGTTCAAAAAGTAAAAACTCAAAAACAAAGTCTTAATTACGATTGCCCCGCATTTCTTTTAAAAATCTTGTTCCCTGGTGCATTTTGAAGAAAGCAGTGATGGATTCTTTTTTCCCTTCTCAGAATGTTACTATTTTTTAAAATATATTTTTGAATTGAGGTATAGTTGATGCACAGTATTTGCAAATATTTTCTCCCATTCTGAGGGCTGTCTTTTCATTTTGTTAATGGTTTCCTTTACTGTGCAAAAGCTTTTAAGTTTCATTAGGTCCCATTTGTTTATTTTTGTTTTTATTTTCATTACTCTAGGAGGTGGATCAAGAAAGATCTTGCTGAGATTTATGTCGAAGAGTGTTCTGCCTAGGTTTCCCTCCAAGAGTTTTATAGTGTCCGGCCTTACATTTAGGTCTTTAATCCATTTTGAGTTTACTTTTGTGTATGGTGTTCAGGAGCGTTCTAATTTCATTCATTTACATGTAGCTGTCCAGTTTTCCCAGCACCAGCAGTGATGCATTTTGAAGAAAGGAATCCGACTGCCATCCCTTCCCAGACATTCCTATGTACTTTACCCCAACCTCACCTCAATTTTCAGTGCACGAAATATCTGGATTTTAGCACACTGTTCTTTATCTTTCCAAATTCGAAGTGACAAGAGCTGCAAAGTTAAGACATTTTTTGTCTACAGAATTACAATGATTCAAAGAAAACTGCAGCTCTCACCAGATAGTGTGAAAACTTAGGTCTCCACGGGGAAGGTGCCATCTGCTGGGCGGGTCTGGGAGCACAGAACTGCAGCTTCATCTCCCTCACCGATTCTACAGGGTGATTCCTATATTTCTTCCATCATGAGATATAGTTTCCCCTCAGTATAATATTTCCTAAAATTAAAATGCATTGGAAAATCTACATTAAAATTTAACCAGAGTAGGTAATAACCTCCCCCAATGAGAGAAATACATAACTAAGTTTACTAAACTTAAATCAATTCAATACGACAAAGCTTGCAAAATTAGATCTGTTTGGGGAATGGCATGGAGAGCATTTATAAATAAATTGATTGAACGAATTATAAAACACCCATATAATGAACACTTCAGTTATTAAAGATATTTATGAAAATGTTTAATGAAAACAGAATTATTTATATCATTATAATATTAACGGGAAAATAAAGACAACAAAACATATGTTCCATTTAAGCCCAAACTAAGGCACTACTGTTTCCTGGTTCAGAGTGAATCAGCCCTGGGTTCCAATCCTACCTCTGCCTTTATTTCCTCTGTGACATTGGGAAAGTTAACTACTCTGGGCCTTTGTTTCCTCATCAAAAAATGCTGAAAATTACAAAATTCATAGCATTGTGAAAATTAACTGAAGGTAAAGCACTTAGAATGATCCCTGGCACAGACCAGTCTCATGGGAAGTACTTATGAGTTTATAGGAAAAATAAAATAATCCAGGCCAAAACGTAAAAGTTAGCTTATGAGAAACAATTTTAATTCTTCATTAAGTATTTCCTAAGTTTTCCAGAGTGAAGATATTTTATTTCAAAAATCGGGAAAATGAAGTAAAAATCAAAAACGAGAGATATCTATTAATATTAGTGCTTACAGGTCAATGGGGCAATTATAAATAACGAGAAGACAATAATAACTGCTATATGGTTCTAATGCAGGCTTCAAAAGTGGTAGGCTAGCTATCAGAAAAGCAGCTGCTCACAGGCCAATCTTATACTAGTCCTACTTATATTACTGCTGTCTGTAAGAAATGCAGTGGACTACATTTGAAACACTTGGGCAGCAGGGACCATCAAGATAGAGAGGCATCACTTCCAGAATCTTATATACGGCTTTTTTTTTTTTTTTTTGCGATACACAGGCCTCTCACTCTTGTGGCCTCTCCAGCTGCGGAGCACAGGCTCCAGACACGCAGGCTCAGCAGCCATGGCTCACGGGCCCAGCTGCTCCGCGGCACGTGGGATCCTCCCGGACCGGGGCACGAACCCATGTCCCCTGCATCGGCAGGCAGACTCTCAACCACTGCGCCACCAGGGAAGCCCCTTATATCCAGTTTTGAAAAAACACAAAATAATACCAAAAAGTGATGCGCCCATACCTTCTTCAGTAAGAGATGATGTTCTTGATTTTTACAAGCACTAAGGATTGCACAAGCCTAGAATGTCCTCACAAATGGATACCAAGCAGGAAAGTGGGAATAAATCTATTTCCCATGCTGGTAGTTACTATTTTCCTTTAGGATCTCATAAAAATAAATACTTCCTAATTACACAAAGATGAAAGGGAAAGTTATCATAAAGAAATTGTAGGAAAGGTATGAAGGAGCATTATAATGCTAAACCCCATACTATGGCAGTTAGGTAATGGAAAATGTATCAGTTTTAACAATATGTAACTGTTCACATATATTGTGGTTGTATAACTCCTAATAACGTGAAAGTCTATTAAACGTACACATGAAGAAGGAATATAATGCTGCAATTTCAGATACTTAAAAGTACTCCGATGAGGGAACTGGTTTCTTGCAATTAAGATTATGTCTTAATATTTCTGTCTTCTTAGTACCAGACAGTGGTTTATGTCTATGCCGCAGGTACGAATTTGCAACCTCCTATTTAGGTTGCAGAAATAGTACACCTTGTTTTCTTTAATTAACTTAAATTTGACTCTAAGCACCTACCCCAATAGGCTGTAAAGAAATTCAACCTCAATCCGTATCAGCGCTTCTGCTCCAAAGTCAAATTCTGCAGCAAAGCTTGGGAGTTTTGTTTGGAATGGGGCATGGGGAGAGAGTAAGCACCAGTCTTCCGGGAAAAATGACAGCTGCCGAGATGCAGAAACCAGGCTCTCACGGTCATCACTACTTCTGTGTCATTCTCGGGGCATGTGAACTTGTACCCAGCATGGGAACCTGAATGCCAGAGGACGCTGTCCCCTTCAGGCCTCTCTCTCTGATATCCTGCTGTCACAATCCTTCAGGCTAGAAGGAACTGGCCTTAGGCTTCCAATATCTTGGCACGATTTTACCCCCCTCTTTTGGACACAGAATAAAATTTTCTTTTTTAATCAGGAAAAGACAGAAGAACATAGATAATTGTTTCTACCCTTAATCAATCCTGACTATGCACTGCCTGGACGAGACATCAAAACTTCCCCACTGAAGGAGAGAGACTTAGTATTTACTCTTTTATATTACTATAATTAAATGCTTAAATCTTCTCTATTCCACTCATCCCAACACCCACACCTCACTCGGGTCAGGCAGGGATTAACCTGAGGGCACTACGGAAATCACATACACAGAAAAGCAAAGAGGAACAGAACACTTATCCTCCTATGTGTTGGACCATCTATCATGATTTCTCTCCTGCTACCTCTGCCAGGACCAGTTAAGTAATTTGCAGGGCCAAGTGCAAAATGAATGCAGGGTCCCTTTTCCAAAAATTATTAAAAGTTTCAAGACAATGACAACAGAGCATGAAACAAGCACAGGACCTTTCTAAGTCGGGGACCTTTCTTGTGTGATTGCACAGGTCACATGACCCTGAAGCTGGTCCTGACCACTGTTTATTTCAGCTCTTCATCATCTCCTTTGTTCTTCAACAACCTCCGGATGTTCTTTAGATTTGCTCCCTTGGGAATCATCCTGTACACACCCTCCATATAAAATCCTGAAGCAGACATCTGGTTCTGTCACATCCCTGTTTAAATCCTTCAATAAATCCCTGAAAGGGGGATGTCCAAGTTATAACTGTGAACTGCAAGGTACTCCTCCATCTGGCCTCTAATTGACCGGTCATCTCCTATCTCTTTCCACTCCCTGCTTCACATACAACGTTCCACCTGAGAGTCAAAATTCAGAGCCATTTAGGTACCAGATTCCATTTTCAAAACACCTGATTAAGATGGTAAAACAACATGGGATTATACTATATACAGGCCTTCATTTCATGTTGATAGCAGTCTGTCCTTTCAGAAGAAACAGCTTCCAAACATGTTCATTTGTCAGCATAGTAAAACTCAAGAACCAGAAAATCCAATGCTGTTTTAAATATGCTTCAGATTTACAGACACTATCAAAGTCATTACTTCTAATCCTGCTGTAGTACGAATTCTCAAAGAGATTTCACCATTCATGTACCTTTTATTTTTTGTTGATTCTTTGAGCAAATATGTATTACACAATTGCTATGTGCCAGGCTCTTTGCTAGGTACTGAGGCCAGAATGATGAACAAGAAAAAATAAGATGATATAACCCCTTTTTTCAAAGTCATAGTTTAAAGGAGATGAGGAAGACAACTAACAAAGCAATTACAATATAATCTACTGTGGCAATCATATATAGAGCCCTTACTGTAAGTATAGCATCAGGTATTTCATATATACTATTGCTAATCCTCACCAAACTTGGACATTCTTATTCCTATTTGACAAATGGGAGAACTAGGGTTCCAAGAGTATAAATAATTTGCCATAGTAAGTTGTAAGCTAGGACTTAAAACCAAATTTGAGGGCTTCCCTGGTGGCACAGTGGTTGAGAGTCTGCCTGCCGATGCAGGGGACACGGGTTCGTGCCCCGGTCCGGGAAGATCCCACATGCTGCGGAGCAGCTGGGCCCGTGAGCCATGGCCGCTGAGCCTGCGCATCCAGAGCCTGTGCTCCGCAACGGGAGAGGCCACAACAGTGAAACGCCTGCATACCGCAAAAAAAAAATAAAAGATTCCAAAGCTCCCTTCTTTCCACTATGTTATGATGCTGTATCTCACACACATTGAGAACAGTACTCTAAAAGCTGGTGTGTACAGAGAGAAGTGACCAGCAAACCCAAACCAGGTTATCTAATAAGCTAGACAGAAAAGGATAAGAGGTGATTGGTTTTGTGGACAAGTGTGCAGAGTGAAGAATGCACAATGAAGGAGGAACGCATTGCCAGGCTCCAAAGGATGTCGTATTCTAGGAACTGAAAGTAGTATGGAAGTACCGTGTATGGAGTTAGGACACATGGAACAAAAAGTCAGGCAAAGGGCTCTATCACAAAGGGTCAGCAGGCCGCCTAAAGAGCTCAAGCTCTGTTCAGTAGGTGAGAGCGGGCATGGAGAAGGCTTAAGTGGGAAATGACAGCTCAGGTCTGAATTTTAGGAAAACATTCTGTTACCAATCTGGAGAACAGATGAAAGGCGCAGGAGGCCACAAGCAGACAGATCATTCAGCAGGCCGTTGAAGTCTTGGCAAGAATGGAGATGGCTTTGAACAAAGTCCGTGGGAAGGAGAATAAAAAGAGGAAGCCTATTTTATGACACAGATAGCAAGAAGAGAGAGCTGGTGATCAATGAAATCAGGACTTCGTGATAAGTGTGGAAAAGAAACCTAGGTAGACTTTAAGGGTTTCTAATTTAAATACTGGGGTGAACGTTTAACCCAATTGCTCATTCAGATCTACAACCCCAAGTAGTGGACGTCTGAAATTTATCTTCTGTCATAATCTTCCATTTAAGAAACCACTACTACCTTTATCTCTTTCTTCATCATTGAAGCAAACTTCATTCCCTGTTTCCTGAATCCCTCAGCTTTGTTGTTGTGTCTCTTTTCAATGGAAGGGTCAGTGATTACTTAGGGACATGGCTGCCTTTCTTCTCAATTATTTTCTAAGATAGGTTGCTATTCCAGGATAAAGTGTACCACAACTCATGTATGGGGGAATCCTTACCCTGTTAGGGCTCTCTACAGTATACACAGCATTTTCAGGAAAAGTTTCCATCTGATCCCCTGTGAGATGGGGAGGAATTAAATTTCCTATTTTAAAATGTGGGAAAGGAAACTTTCAGAGAATCTGTGTCATTCCCATTCAAACAGGGAATAGAACTCAGGCCAATCTGGTTTTTTGAAAAGGTGTGCATTCATCACCATGTCTCCTCCCTCTAGCAGGCATGTCTGAAGTGTACTGACCAGCAACAAAGTAACAAACATGTGCACTGTAACTAAACATGAAAATTTATTTTAAAAATATATAAGGAACCAACAACTTTCAGGATCTGGGGAAGCTAAGGCTCAAGCCAGTTTCTACTAAATAAGGATTCATCTGGTCACTTGAATTTCCCCTGAGACATTATGTGTGATTGGATCCAGGCAGTTTGCACAATGCAGTGCATCAGCTAATTGCTCCTCTGCTTACTGTAAGTACAACTGGCTACATTGGTTGGAAAACCAACCCAGGGAATAGGCTATTAAATTGGTATTGAAGCTCTGGCAGTGGACTGGCTGATCAGGATACTGAATGAAAAGCTGAAACACAAAGCACAGCTTGTTTGGTTTGGTTTGGTTTTTTTAACAGTAATTTCTAGTGGCGGGGACAGATGTTTCTTGAAGTGGCAAGAGATTTGAAAAGCAGAGCGTTATAGCACTTACTGTAATTGCTTTATTAATATTGTATGTGTTTATGGCTTCTGTCTTCTGGCTTGTGGCACCTCTTATTTCAAATGACTTTAGGTTTCCTGATGACTGGAGGTTAATCTTTACTTCAGAGATCCTTTGAGTCCCATATTCAGCTTTGTTCCTGCACAGTGAATTATTTCATACAAAGCCGCTTTTTCGTTTGCTTTTATTACACTCAGAAGCCCTCAGGGGGCACTGGAACATCGTCAGAGACAGCAGTCCAATATCTGCAAAGGAACCTCTAGTTAGCAGAGAAATAAACACCCAGATACATGCCCATCCCTGCAAAAGAAATGACCTTTGATATCCCTAGCCAAGCCTCGAGTGTTAATGTCAGCTACCATATCGGGAGAAGGACCGAAGAGATTTTAATCCAGGATCTTGAAAAGACTGGATCGGTTTGGGAGAGCCAAGTTTGTAATAGACATATCCTGAATAACGTCTTTTTTGGTGCTTGGTTTACTTTGCTTTGAAAAGTAGAGACCATATTTTCATTCTCTTCCAATGTGTTATTACAAAAAAGGGAAGAAGGAACCGACAAGGAAATTGACCAACAAATGCAAGTTAAATTTGGAGTTGATATTTTCGGAGAAGGTTGGCTGGTTTGCTCAGTGGCTATTGTATCTCCTTCCTTCCCTTCCCAGGCCTGTCAGAGTGGCTCCTAGTTAGTCCTTCACCTTCTCTCAGTAGGTTCTTGTTCCCAGGGCTTGCTCACTGAGCCTTCCTGAGTGAGGAAGGGAAAGGGGCATCACTTGGGGGTGTTTTCGTCCGTTTCATGGTTGACATAGTTATTGTTGTAATTTGCTTTACGACTGCCCCTAATGGGTCTGTGGGTTAAGTTCAGGCTCCACTCAACCAAAGGCCATAAAGGGTCCATGGAAAAAGCAGCAGAGTCTACAGAAAGATTCTCATCACCAAGTCATTTCCGAGAACTGTTGGGACTTCCTTGTGACACCAACCAACACTGGAGGACAGAGCCGGGCGTGATGTACTCAGTGTTCTGCGCCATGTTGTGCCAGTCAGATTCCTTTGTGCAAAGACTCGTTAATGGGAAGCCTCCACATTCACTGATGAAAAAGAAGCATTTTTCTTTGATTCATGCCTCTAGGAGGAAACCTACTCAATATTTAATTTTAATCTAACATGTCACACTTTTTCCATGCCAACAACTAGCCTTCCAGTTATGCATAATTCATTGTAGTGGACAAGACCAACAGCAGTGCTCCTGGACAGGATGCTGTTGAGAGGTGGTGTGTGGCAGCCAGCACTGTCGCCTGTCGCCTTCCCTGAGACATTCGGATTAAGGCATTTTTAAAATCGATCAACACAGATTGTTTATACAGAGAAATTATTTGATGCAAAAAAGAAAAACACTAAAATGGAATAAAAACATGTAAATTTTCGAATATACCCTGTGCAAGTAGCATAAATAAGTGCGGCTTATAGCTAATCACAGACAACCTTCCTGCGCTTCAGATTCTCCATCTGTGCCAATGGCCTTTCTTTAAATAATGTGTGTGAAACGGATTTTAGAGTAATCCAAGACAAAGAAACAGGACTGCAGATGTACTTCCAGGATGCTCCATTATTTTTGCCTTTAGGCTGCAACTAGTAAGAAATTGAGGTAACCTTCTCATGGTCAAAAAACAACAAATGATAATTACTGGAACCTACATTCAACCCTGGAACCTACATTCAACCCTGACAAATACATATGTTTATGTTCAGTAATCAACATTCCTCTCCTCCAAAACTAATCTAATTCCTCTCCTTAAAAAAAGACTTAAATGCTACCTTGCTAATTCAAATAAAAATCAAGTGATATACAGCTACAGGAATGACATTTCTGTACTTAAGCTAATACCATCTTGCAGGTAAACAGAGATGATTTATAAAGGCCAGGTTACCATATAGTATTATTAAAATACTGCCATTCCCTCAAGCTGTTCAGCAGTACAACCAATCTGACGCATTAACATACTGCATAGTGAAGAGGCTGCACTTGCTACATTCTCCCCAGATTTTGTTTCATTTAAAATATTGTGTACAAAAAAGAGTCATATTCAAGACATTGCTTATCCACAACATCCCTGAAGTGCTTTGACAGCTATGAGACTTTTTTTTAGTAACTGAGCCATGTATACATGCATTTGTTCCCCCTTAATGCTTATTCTTTTTGTATCACTTACTAGCATTTAATTTCACTTTTCCTTATGGTTAGTTCTTAACGTTGTGCATTTTTTTTTTCTGTGTGGTAACCAACTTTCCAAATGGATACTGTTGACTGGAAGCTACCTTATCTTATCTGTATCTTACTTCTGATGCCTTCCTGGTCCACAGTTAAATTGTTTCCATTAAAAAAAAGAACAAGAGAGCTTCCCCAGTGGCGCAGTGGTTGAGAGTCCGCCTGCCGATGCAGGGGACACGGTTTCGTGCCCCGGTCCGGGAGGATCCCACACGCCGCAGAGCGGCTGGGCCCGTGAGCCATGGCCGCTGAGCCTGCGCGTATGGAGCCTGTGCTCCGCAACGGGAGAGGCCACAACAGTGAGAGGCCCGCGTACCACAAAAAAAAAAAAAAAAAAAAAGAACAAGAAAAAGAGGAAGAAGAAGGAGGGGATGGGAAGGAGAGGAAGGAAGGAAAGAAAGAAGGGAGGGGGGAGAGGCAGTACCTCATGGATAGTTTCCCTCCAATTTCTCATTTTCTTCAGTTCCAAGATGTGCAATTCTCAAGAATATTATTTTCCCTGGGCTGATCAGTATTCTCTTTCAATAAAACCATAGGACATAGCTGTTGGGCACAGAAACTAAATGTCATGAATTCAGTGCCCTGCTACTTGGCAGGAAACTCTGGCTGCATGCTTTTTATGAAATGTTTTTTTCACCTTCACTCCTTTGTTGTGCTTTTCTCAACAAAAATTAGACAGTAATAACTAGTACATTTACACACTGCAGTTAATGATTGTAATAGTATAAGGTAAGAGGATAAATACTTATTAACACAAAACAAGTACAGTATAACCTACAATGAATAGAAAAAATTATTTCAGCAGTTAATGAAAACATGGATACATTTGACAGAATTACTTAGGGGAAGAAAATTGCTTGCATGCCTCCTGGGGTCAAATTAACTGGGTGTGTATGTGTTTAATCCTTTCAGAACTGTAAAGTATAATTGTTGTAAACTGCCACCCTCCTTGCCTCCTACCCAAGTCTGAGTAGGCACCCCCAGTTCTATCTTACCTTTTGGTAGCTAATTTGAGTTTCTCTTCCCAAGATGCACCACAATGTCTGCAGGAAAGGAGGCTAATAATGCCTTCCTGGGAAATCCTAGATTCTGTTCCTGGGGGTTAACTGTTGATCGAATAATGGACAATCACAGCGGTAGCCATTTGGATGAAGAAGAAGGAAGGTGGGGAGCCATGGAAAGAACAAGAGAAAAAAAAAAGGATACTTTTAAAAACATCCCATAGATTATCTAAATTCATTTTTCATTATTAATTAGCACTTTTATATCTTTTAATACTGTACTCTATATTAACTTCCTGGCCCAAACTAATTAAATTAAATATATATTAATTAATGGGCTTTCCATGATCACCTTGTTCCTTGCTAACCTAGCCCCGGGCAAATAGCTTTCCCCAGCATATATGGAATATATACCCCCAAGGAGAATGCACTCATCACATACACAGAGCTAATCTATCAAACCTCAGATGAGTAAAATAATCTTAAAGACATTAGGAAGTAATTTAGTAAGATTAGTACATGAGCAGTTTAGAGCTAGGATCTGACACTTTCTGATTAGAAATGTCATGAAAGTGAAGAAATTCTCGAGACAATTAACTTCTGAAGAAAATTCATCCTATAATTCTTGCAATTTGAGATGAATCACTTAAATACTCTGGCCCTCAGCTACATCATATCATCTATAAAAGAGCAGTGTTGGGCAAGGTGGCTGCAACTCCAGAATTATTTGATTTGGTAACACTGATAATTTGTGATTATTATCAAAAAAGGAAAAAAAGACTTCAGAATATGAGGACATGAATATATCGCCTTACAGTTCTTGATAAACATAAACTTTAGCAACGTAGATTTCAGTTAAGTTGTGTGCAGAAATATGTGGGATTTTACTGCCAGAGAGTCTAAAAACATCCCTAAGAAAGGATGGGAGACACTAAAAATTTCAAGCAATCACAGAGCAGAAGAAAAGGAAAACAATTTAAGGAATTGTGTGTCTTGGAAGCAGACATGAAAAGGTAATTTGGGGCTAAAACTTTTATTGGGGGAGAAGGGGTGATGATGTCCATGAAAGACAAGGGAGCAAGAAGCAGGTCTGGGTAAAGAAAGATATTAGGTGATAGTGCACATCTGAACCTTGTGAAAGGAAAGCAGGGAGGGGGAAGGATTGGGCAGAGGAGCTGTAGGCAAACTCTCCACCAGCCCATCAGGAACTGCAGATAGAAGACTGCTGTGTCCTGCCACAGATAGAAGCCCCCCGCCACTGCCATGCTCAGACATTGGCTGAGGACTTCCCAGAAAGTTTGTGGCCTTGGCCCAAAGCTGAGGTGGTGACTGTCTCACTGTGGATTTAATTTGCATATCCTGGATGATTAGTGATATGAACACCTTTTAATGTGTCTGTTGGCCATCTACATATCTTCTTTGGAGAAGGATGGCTATTATCAAAAAACCCAAAAGATAACAAGCATTGGGAAGGATGTGGAGAAAAGAGAAGAGTAGTACTCTGTTGGTGGGAATAGAAACTGGTATAGCCACTATGGAAAATAGTATGCAGGCTCCTCAAAAAATTAAAAATAGAATTACTTCCAGGTATATATCCAAGGGACTTGAAATCAGGATCTTGAAGAGATACACCCATGTTTATTGTAGCATTATTCATGATAGCCATGGAAACAACCTAAATGTCCATCAACGGACAGTGTAAACTATCTTTCAATTTAATACCATTTTAGTCCTCCATTTTGTGCTAACTATTGCATCTTGTAATATATTGTACTATGTGTGAGGTGCTAGTGCATCTTTTCTAGTATCATATAAAGCACATGTCGGTGCCAATGAATTAATTCAGTTCAAATTTTTTCTATGAATCAATGCAACATTGTAATGCATTTATTTGAATATCTTAAGAAAACATCACAGGTTATCATGACATCTGTGTAAGTTTAATTGATAATTATATTGAAATTAATGATTTTACAGTGAAAATATTAACTTATTTTTCTAGTTCAGCAACATAAATATGAAAAATTTTTGTTATTTAAAATAAAGACATAGAGTGGAAATGGTTAAGTTAGTATTGTAACTGGCGCAATAAAGAAAAAAGAAGGGGCTTCCGTGGTGGTGCAGTGGTTAAGAATCTGCCTGCCAATGCAGGAAACATGGGTTCGAGCCCTGGTCCGTAAGTTCCCACATGCTGTGGAGCAACTAAGCCTGTGCGCCACAACTACTGAAGCCCGCGCGCCTAGAGCCCGTGGTCCGAAATAAGAAGCCTGTGCACCTCAACGAAGAGTAGCCCCTGCTCACCGCAACTAGAGAAAGCCCGCGCACAGCAACGAAGACCCAACGCAGCCAAAAATAAAATTAATTAATTAATAAAAAAAAAGAGAAAGAAGGAAGACAGTTTGTCATAAATATCACATTAAATGGAAAGTGAAACTTGCTGGGGCCAAAAAAATAGCTGTTTGTTGTATAAAATTGATAAAATAAGATACGTGACTCTATGCATTTGTTTAAACCTATACAGAGTTGATGTTTTTGTGAGGGTGCTTTTAGATAAGATTAACATTTAAATGAGCACACTTGCATAAAGCATAGTATTGCCTTTCACAATGCAGGTGGCCCTGTTCAATCAGTTAAAGGCCTGAATAGAACAAAAGACTGACCTCCCCTGAGCAAGAAGGAATTTTCCAGATGGCCTTCAGACTTGAACCATAACATCTGCTCTTCCCTCGGTCTCCAGCCTGCCAGCCCACCCTGAGGATCTTGGACTTGCCAGCCTCCATAATCACGTGAGCCAATTCCTTAAATAAATCTCTCTATACACACCCTACTGGCTCTGTTTCTCTGGATAACCCTGACTAGTGTTTACTGCAGCCCATACCACCACTGAGTAGGTGGGCCCCATACTTTTTTTTTTTTTTGCAGTACACGGGCCTCTCACTGTTGTCGCCTCTCCCATTGCGGAGCACAGGCTCCAGACGCGCAGGCTCAGCGGCCATGGCTCACGGGCCTAGCCGCTCCACGGCATGTGGGATCTTCCCGGACCAGGGCACGAACCCGTGTCCCCTGCATCGGCAGGCGGACTCTCAACCACTGCGCCACTAGGGAAGCCCTCTGTCATACTTTTATTCCCAAGGTTGGCCCGGGAATTTCCCTCCTTTGGACTTCCCTTTTGATGGCCCTGTTTCTGAGAAGGGAGTCAGTCTAATAACTGACATCCTCAGAGATTGTCAACCTGGGTCCCCACAGAGGGTTTAAGGTCAACCCTTGGAAAGCACAGTGTTGAAGGGGCAGAAACGCACCTGTGAGTGTTCCACCTTCCTGTTAATGATCCTCTTCCTGGCCCTGCTGATGCTAAGAGACAAAAAAAGAATGAGAGTCGGGGACTTCATTCTCATTCCCCTTTCTCTAGACAACATGCAGATATTCATTATTCACGAACACTACGCTTTAGTATTCTGCATTCAATTTGTTACGATCAGTTTTCCATTTCTGTTATTCATTTCTTGAAGTGGATACAGTAATTTTTCATTGTTTCTTGCCTAAAAAACTCAAGTAACAAAGGCTTCCTGCTTGAGGTCTTCAGTTGACATTCCCACCAGCAGTCCTTGGCTGAAGAAGGGCACAGATCCTCAGACCTTCAGAAACATCTATGCTCCATTCAGTGGGATTCTGTTCCCTGAGCATCCGTGGGATAGCGTCTGATCAGAGGCTCAGCACTGCTCTCCAGGTCAGCCCTCACACAGGGAGAGGATTATCCCAGAGGCAGCTGAGACAGAAGGCAGCTGATGAACAACGTTGAGAAATGTTTCTTCTCGGGTGTCCTGAAAGACCTTAAAAAACCAAATTATCACCCCTGATTAATGGTGTTTGGGATTTACCCTGGAAACCTCTACCACACCCAGGAAGATGGTCTGCGAATTTCGCATGCAAGTCTCAGTCTCCACTCTGACCTCTGAGCCACCCAACTTTTTCCCCTAGAAGGATGGTATCCTATTACTTTCTGAGAGTTTTCAAGTGTCTTGCTGCTCCTGGGAGCTGTTCCAAATTAAAGGAGACCAGAGAAACATGATAAGTAAAGGATCAGAAATATGTGATCCTTAATTGTATCCTGTACTGGAGGGAAAACAGGCTGTAAAGGACATTGCTGAGTGGGTGAACTGACAAAACTGAAATAGAGATGGTAGATAAGACAGAGGTCCCGTGTTGATGTTAAATTAGTTAAGCTGCTAACCCTGCTGTGGATTTTTAAGGGAATAACCTTTTTCTTAGGAGATACACATAAAGTATTTAAAAGCAAAGGGCCATGATGTATGCGACTCAATTTCAAAAGTATGGGATGAAGAATAATGTTTACACAGAAAGAGAGCACACAGGACAAATTATAAACGGTAAGTGCAGCTGGGTAAAGGCTATTGGGCAGTCTTTTTCTATAAGACTTGCAAATTTTCTCTAAGTTTCAAACTGCAAGTCTTCTGTAAGTTTCAAACTGTTTCCTAACAAACAGTTCTAAGAAATGGTCCATCGATCAGTCCTGCTGAGCTTTAACTCCTTTTGAGATACATACATTGATGCCCACAGCTGTCACCATCACATCCAACTCCTCAAAGTGAGATATCCCAACTTTAAAAAAAATGGTTTTTATATCTTCATTGGAGTATAATTGCTTTACAATGCTGTGTTAGTTTCTGCTGTATAACAAAGTAAATCAGCTATAAATATACATACATCCCCATATACCCTCCCTCTTGAGTCTCCCTCCCACCCTCCCTATCCCACCCCTCTAGGTTGGTCACAAAGCATCGAGCTGATCTCCCTGTGCTATGCGGCTGCTTCCCACTAGCCATCCATTTTACAAGAAATCCCAGCTTTTAAACAGTTTTATTAGGTTCTGTCTCAGACAAAAACACTAGGATCTTCTTATTACAACTGTGGTTCTAAACATTTTCAACATGGATTTTAAAAATTATTGGAAAATGCAAATGAAATAAAAATACATACATGTAAAAATATCAAATAAAAGGATCACATTAATATGAGTTCAAACCTTTGCCCTGTAACATGCCAACAGAGTGATGTGGGAAATGTCATTTTACTTCTTTCTTTTTCTGTTTCTTTATCTGGAAGGTAGAGATAAAAGTCCTCAGTCACATGAGAAACAGTAGTTATGATTAAGAATACTAATAAAACCAATAGGAGCTTTACCGCACCTGAAATGTCTTTATTCAAAACACCCCAATTTTTCTGAGTGCACCTGGCACAGCTCCTAGTCCAATAATCCACAGGACACAGTCCTACAAGCCTATATAGATTGATTCTCCTCAACAAGATGAAGTGCTCCGTTCTTATTTCTGTATGTTAATATCACTGCCCCATAATGCTGTTCTGCTGAAAACCAACTCAAGGCAGAGGTCGCCCCACTTCAGCCTTTTATGGGACCCTCCTGAGAGTTCTTTCACCTCAGGGTTTTTCCTCTTCCATTGAAACCCGCTCACAGTGTTGGGTTAACAGATTTCACTTGAACTCTGTTTCTCTTCAAAGCGTTTCTACGTTGGGATAAAGCTGCCCTATGTTTGCTTTACCATATGCATCATTGCTGATTTGCGGTTCTTCTCCCTTCATATTTACTGTTGTCATTTTCTACTAACAGAAACATTTTGTTCCCAGCCTCCTACAGAGGAGAAACAAATATTCAGGTATAGGTATCCACTCCTCTGCACTCTGTGCATTACTATAAATATCTAGAAAGAAACCTATAGCTAGAAAGAAATCTATAGTTGCACGGAGAGTTCAAACTGTATTTGAAAATTGCAGACTGCCAAACCTGGGGATGAACCTGTGCTTCACCAGATCCTTGAAATTCCCAATTTGAAAGCTTAAACCAATGAAACATAAGCCTTTATCATGTATCTCAATGCTAATCACTGAATGATTTTTCTTAAAAAGGAAAGAATACAAAGGTTTTAGCACGTAGCATACGTAGTTCCAAATACATACCAATATCAACATGTTTTTAGAGAAGTTTCTTTTAAAGTAATTTTTTTTGGCTCAAACCCAATTTTTTCCAGGTGCTACTTTTAGGAACTCCTACGTAGACTCAGTATTTTAGGGTTTCATATAATAAAATCACATTTGAGAAACATGAAAAACTTTTCAAGTCATAACATAAATGAAAGTAATATGATAACCAATATTTCTGCTTTCTGCCCACCTTCTCCCAAAGAGTAATCACCTGTACTGCAGGGAGTCAGACAAGAGATTTCTAGAATAAAACATAAGGATTATAAAAATGTACATTAGACTTAGAAAAGAATCTAAGGGGTAAATAAATTAGTTTATTTAATACAATAAGAAACTAGGCCCACAGAAGGTTTGTCCCAGGACTCCTCGTCTAGAGACGGCACATCCAGATCTACCTTGGTCTCCTTGCTCCTGGCCTCGTCCTGTTTCATGGCCCTGCACATTCCACCCATTCTACAGCCCTGTCACCAACATCTCTCCCCTTCATCAAGGACTTCTCAGGGCTTTCTAGACAGGCTGCTTCAGAACGAACATCTTTAAAAGTCATTATTTCCACTCCAGTTGTTTTCCTTCTGTGATACTAAGATTCTTTTCAATTCTAATGGAAATATCCCATTCTTGTTCCCTGAAATGCAATTTGATAGCATTCGCATCTAGGAGTCCTTATTTCTGTTCTTTTATCTCCATTTATGCAACTTTATTGAACTACTGAATGAGAGGGACTATGATAGATGCGGAGGATATAAAGTCAAGTAAGACAAAGCTCGTGCCAGAAAGAACTGTGTTCCTTGAGTTATTTCTACTGTCATTACTGAGGCTATCTACCAATTGGCAATTCTCTTGGTTCTTCCTGCTTTTTTTCTATTTGACATGAACACTGGGTGGCATTTGTTCACATGAGTACTAATACTGTCTGCCCATCTATCCATCAGTTCATTCTGCCGTCTGTCCATCCACCTATTTATCCCATCAGCTGAAGATACCATTCTGTTGCCTAGGGCACCCATTTGCCTGATTTATTAGTTGGCCTAGCATAGGCATGTTGAATTATATCACCTACTTCTCGTAATGAATGGTCTTTTGTCCACGGGGGAAATAGTTTGGAGTTAACGTAAGATGAAAACCTGGAATACGGTGGTTTTTTACTCTTGTCCCCTCAGGATGATCATTTTGTTAAGGTGCTTCTTCTGTCATTTTTTAAAACTATAAAATGACATTTAAAAATAGTACCATATAATCAAATCTTCTCAAAACACCAGAAAAGAAGGAGTAAACCTCTAGAAACTTGAGTCTTCATGTTCTTAATGGTTAGTCTCTTAATTAACAGCTTAGAGATCCCATCTGCTGTCAAAATAATTGGGCCATCTTTTTCACTTATTTTTTATATGACCTCAAAAGACTCCCAGTTTTTTTTTTCCCTTCCTGGAGATTAACTTTACTTCCCCACATTACCTTCCTCATAAAGTGTTTCAATACACATTCTAACTCAAGGGAAAACTGAAAGAAAAAAAAAAGTGATTTCTTTGTTAAAATACAAGAGCCTACTTGACAGGGAAGGGCTCTGAAATAAAGAGAGCAGCCTTGTTAAAACTTTGAGCTGTGCCTGAACACATCCTAAAATGTTTAAATTGTCTGTTCCGGTAATAAATTATAAGCTTGGTAGTTTAAAGCCAACTCCCATCGACCAATAAAATGGAAAATATTGGAGTAGGCCAGATACCAGTTTTCAGTGAACAGCTTCTGCATGAATTGCAATGAGAAATGTTCAGTACCAGTGACAGCAAACAAAAACTAGATTTAAAAAATGCCTGGAGGATATGTGATTCACGAGAATTATGGAATTTGTTTCTGCTTCCAGATAAAGACTATTAATAAATTATAAGCACGTCAAATGTAGCTGCTGATACAATAATAAATACTGATACAAAGCAAAGCTCAGAATACCTTCTTTTGCAGGCTGAATCTTGTAGTCCAGTCTGGCAGCACTATGTTACCCAGACTTTACCAAGGGAAACCTTTCTTTTTATCTTTAGATTAAGCAGCCGTAACAGAAAGCACTGTGTTTCTAATAAGGCATTGTTCACAAGAGTTCACAAGAGTAATGGACTCTTAGGTAGACAAGATTTTGTATAACGCTAAGTCCCCAAAGATCAAATGATTGGTACCCCTAAAAGAAGCAATCATATCGTTAACAGAAGTAAAAGAAGCTTAGATGCTTGCATTCTTGGTGTTTCATGTAAACCACAAAATTTAAGAATCTACTTCCACTTTCCTGCACAAAATAGTAATATCTGATCTTTGATTTTCAACTGATTATTTACATTCCTGCTCTTTGCTTTCCTACTCAAAGTACTTCCATTTTGAAACCTTCATGACAAAGCTATTTTTGTGTGTGTGACTCTCTTTGACTTTTACTATACACTAAAATCTGGAAAGTGGTATGTAATAAAAGGACTCCCAGTCTGGAAACTGGAAAGCCTGTACTCTGGTTCAGTATCTACCTTGCGTTAGCTGTGAGACCATGGGGAATTCATTCACCATCTCCGTACCTCTATGTTTTCACTTATGACCTGAGAAAATTGGCTTGGATGGCCTGTACAATCCCTCCTAATAAATTATGACTTCGGAAGCTCTAGCTTTATGTCTTCAAGAAAGCTGACAAGTTTGACTCCATCCTATCTTTGACTTTTTTTAAGCTTAAATGAGCTTTGGTGTGACTTCCCAGATAAAACTAGAAATGAAGTGAAACGTGCTCTAGCTAACTGGACTAGGTCTTCATCCCATCCTCCTATTGAGCCTGGTACGAAAAGAGCAGCTTTGCAAACTCCAGTTACTCTATCCTCCATCCATCCTGAATTACACCAGGCCATTTGCTTTAACACAGTTTCCCTTTTATCATTCTTCTACATCCAATCTTTCCATACTTCCTGTTGGCTATTGCTTCAACTCTAAGTATTCCCGTCTGACTGAGGGACCCTCACTATCACCATCTCCTACCACTCCCCCTTACATACCTTTTTTCACAAGTTCCCACTGCTGTAAGCAGCTAGTCACTTCTCCCCGCAGCCGCTAATGAATTCTCCAAACACTATGCCTTCACTCCTATCATTATCCAGTTTCTCTCTTCTTCATCCATCTGGTTCACATTCCAGCAGAATTTATGGTGATTACTGAGCACATGAAGTGGGACAAGGCAACTGAGAACCTGACTTTTATCTCATTTTAATTAATTAATTAAAGTTCCAATGGCCACATGTGGCTAGTGACTAACATATTGGCCAGTAAAGCTCTAGATTATACCATCATTTGACATCTAGCTCAAATTCCACTTCTTGCAGGATAAGTTTCGTTAAAATTACCTCCAAAACTTAAAAAAAAAAACCGAGAGATGTCTAAGCCCCATCCGCAGATCCTCTAATCTAATTGATCTGGGGTGGGACCTGGCCATGAATATTTTTTGAAGGCTCCCAGACTATTCCAGGGGGCAGCCAGGGCAGACCACTGCTCTGTGAAACCCATTCAGGCTTCTCATGCCTCAGTAGTTGCTGGCTGTCTCTGAAACTCTGCACAATAGCCTGAATCATTCAAGTTAGCGTTTCTTTTTACCGCTACCTTCAGTTTTTTTTTACCTGGTTGGAAACACCTTTTTCTTGTTTTGTCCACTGAGGCTACTGCCACTCATGGCAGGTTCTGGATACATTTTTGATTATGGAACAGTTTTCACTTATTACACATAGCCTTGAAATGCAAAATATTTATAGCTTTTGATTTTATAAACCTAAATGGGGGTTTCTATCCTGCCTTTAAATCATTACCATGTATTGCAGTGAGTCTATTAATGAGACTTCTGTGCTAGACTGTAAGCTCCATAAGAGCAGGGGCCACTGCCCTTCACCAATGTATTCCTGCTACCTAGAACCTAATCTAACACATAGAGGTATTTAACAAATCATTGCTGAATGAATCATTTAATGAAATAAGTACTTGAATAAATACAGTTAAAGTCACACCAGTGTATTGTCTTCTTCATGGAAAGTGAGCATACAGTCATCTGTACCTTGAGGTGGTGTGCGTGTGTGTGTGCACGTGTGTACATGGGCAAGTGTAGGCACATGCATGGGTGTATGTGCATGCATGTGCGCCTATATATATATATACACACACACACATATATGTTGTGTGTGTGTGTTTCACATGCCCAATCACTGTGAGCATCCTTAAGAGGATCCAATAGTTGCTGAGTATTCCAAAGAATCCTTCAGCACCTCTTAGCTCTGCACAGCTGGTAGCTCTGCTCTCCGTAGCTATCGTCCTGGGAAATATGGTTATTAATACTGAGTGAACAGATGGTGCAGGGTGTGTTACTTAAGACGGTTTTGCCAGGAGGTAAATTTATGCTTTATAAATGTACTTCAAAACTATGCTATTTGATTTAATCACTTAATGCAAAGACAGCTGCATACTATATTTGCCTTAACTGCAGTTCTATGGGTTATCTGCCAATCTGTTAATTACAGTATTTTGAAAGGCTTCAGGAAAAAAAAAAAAAAACAGTAATTATACAGATTGGGACGGGGGGAGGAATATTTTTGAAGCCTAAATTCAGACATTCATTCCCAGCGAACACAAACTTATTGAAGATTTAGAAAACCTGCTAAGAAAGTGGGAGTAGATGTGATGGCTTTCGTTTGAAAGGGACTTACGTATGTGTTCCCAGTCTGCATTAGTTACTGTGGGTAACTGCCAGGGAGATGGGAATGGAGGGCTGTTCAGCTGGACAGAGCCCCAGCGCAATCGCCAAGGTCTCTGAGCAACTGCTCAATTCCTTGAAATTAAAAAGAGGAAGGAGTGGTAGAAGTGACAGGAGGGGGAGGAAGAGAGGGAGAAGGGGGAGGGGGGAGGGAGATGGAGAGGAGGTTCAACTTTAATTGTAAACATGATTCTGCCCTCGATGTTCCCATACTTTCCCATAATCTGCTTGCTCCCTGAGCCCTCTGTGCGTAAGTCCTCTCTGCTAAACAGTTGCAGCAATGATTAAGCAAATTTAATTAATACTGTATCAGCAAAGAGGAATATTTTAAGCTTAGCCTGACAACTTCCTTTTCTTGCCAAGGACTAGATGCCACATACTTGTAGAAGTCTGGCCCGTTTCTCCTATCCTCTGGGAATTCATGTTCAATGAATTTCATTGCCATTTTAAGAACAAGGTTTCTTCTCTATGGGCAACTGTACCAGGATGAAAGGATTGAACGGGACCCAGCCTGTAAAACAAAGAATTGGGGAAAGAATGTTACAGATTATCTGGTCCAACTCTCTCTTTTCACAGACGAAGAAACTGGGGACCAAATTCTTAATTGATTCACTTTCCCAAATTAGTTAAAGAATAATGGGGCTTTGACCAGGAACACTCTTCTATCAGTTTAGGCCCTTTTCTCACGCATCACACGTGTATAAGGCTGTAAAGTAATAAGAAGTAAGACAGAAAGAGCAGAGAATTAATTTTCCTGTGCTATTCCAGTACATGACTGGCTGGGGCTGCCTTTGGGCAAAAGGAGAAGGCAGCAATAATAATAGTCATCCTAACTGACTGCCTAGGGCCTCCACGTTCCACAGCTTTCAGTGTCATCCACACTGAGAATGCTGCCCTGTGGAATTGTGCATCACAGCCTGAATGCCACCTCCTCTGTGCTAGGTACCTTCCGAACTTCATCTCAGTTAAAACTACCAACAACCAACGATACAAACATCTCTTACACTTCACAGACAGGGCTCTCAGAGCTTGAGTAACTTGCTTAAAGTCACACAACTGATTTCCAGTAGAGTCTAATATTCAGACTTGGACTTACTGGATCAAAAGATACGTGTCTTCCCAAGAAAATGTTTGTTTCTTGGCAACCTCCTTCCAAAATGGACTAAAAATATTTCCTTCAATTCTCTGAGGCTTTTTACTGTGTCGGTTCTCGCCAGTCTAGCGCCATCTTGTGGCGTGCTACTCCTAGGCTACTCTGCACTACAGTTTATCTGACCATCATCTCGTCTTCACAGCCAGGCTCTATGCAACGTTCAACAAGCCTCAAGAGATGAACTGATACGTGCTTAGACAAGGTCGTCAAAGCAGCCATCGATAACTCATATCCTTTTTTGCAGGCAGTGTACATTTCCATACAGTCTTGGTTAAGCTGATACACAGGTGCCCGCCTGACCTAGTGGAGTAGAATTACTTTAACTTCTTGTGTTAGGCAGAAGGAGAGGATAATGCCAAGGTTGGCAGGTGAAGAGGTATTAGAGGGGGCAGGCCTGGCTTTTGATATGTCGCAAATCATATTTAACTGAATATCGTACCTAATCTATGAGGGAGCTAGAAGGTACTTATATCTTTGGTCGGCTCTAGTATTCCATTTCCTTGAGGCTATTTAGATGAAAATCATCAACATGGCCATCTCTCTGGGCCCTCATATATCTGCTTTCAACTCTTATTATATATTTTAAAAAGTGTTTTACTTTTTTTAAATGTATGCCTATAATCACAATTTTCATGTTTTAGGGCAACATCATTATCAATATTCTCTGACCTCTGTTTTCTCTGTTTCTTTGACTTTTTGTAGTATCTCAAATTAAAAAAAAAAATTAGATGTCTTTGAATGAAGCAAATTTATCCTCTACAATTAAAGGAAGTTCATGCATAAGAGACCAGCATTCCAAAATAGGAGAAATTCTTTCTGGTTTATACTGAAGTGCTTTATGTAACAGGAGAGAGAGAGAGAGAAAGAGAGAGAGAGAGAGAGCGCGCGCACACAAGTGTGCTTCTTTACAGTATAAAATTGCTTTCAGGAAAGTTGTGCAACTAGCCCAATTACCCATTTCCGTTCTTCCAAAGAAGGCATTGTCCCTAGGAAGTATGTTGACTCTGGGGAATTCCAGCTGTTTAGAGATTCACAGCCCCACATACAAAATCTAAGTGCCTCCTGGCATCCTTGTTTAACCAGCACAACATTTCGCAATCCTTTTCTTGGATACTGTGATTTAGAGTTTAAAAAAAAATCTCCTACTGTTATCAAAAATAAAATCTGTGTCTGTGTCTCCCATTATCCTTGTTGCTTTGGAATGATTTCTGAAACAAGGGAGCAAAATCAACTTTACTCAATCATCTAACAAATGGAAGCCCTCTCTTTATAGATCATTTGTGTTTTTCTTATTTATATTTCATTTTATTTAAAAAAATCTAGTTAAGTGTTATTTTTAAAATGGAGAAAAAACACCACACCCACTCAAATATAGTCATTAGATCTTTGTCACAAAAAAAAGGCAAATAAATAGAAAAAGGATGCTCTTTTCAACAAATGGTGCTGGAACAATTAGACAGTCATATGCAAAAAAAAATGAATCTAGTCACAGACTTTATACTCTTCACGAAAAATAACCCAAAATGGATTATAATCCTAAATGTAAATAAGATTCAAAACTATAAACCTTCTAGAAGATAACATGGGAGAACCTCTAGGTGCCCTTGCGTCTGGCAATGAGTTTTCAGATGCAACATTAAAAATATGAGAAAATATAAGAAAAATTGATGTTAGACTTAATTAAAATTAAAAATTTTGCTCTGTGAAAGAGAATAAAAGACAAGCCAAGGACTGGGAGAAAATATTTGCAAAACACATATCTGACAGGTGATTTGCATCCAAAATAGAGAAAGGACCCTTAAAACTCAACAATAAGAAAACAAGCAACACAATTTAAAAATGGGCAACACATCTGAGCGGACATCTACCAAAGATATACAGGTGGAAAAGCATATGAAAATACTCTCAACACCACTGGTCATAAGGAAAATTGAAAACTGAAACAACCATGACATACCACTACACATTTAGGATGGCTAAAATACAAAATGCTGACACCACCAAATGCTGGTGAGGATACAGAACAAGAGGCATTCCCATGCACTGCTGGTGGGACTGCAGAAGAGTACAGCCATTCCGGAAGAAAGTTCGGCAGTTTCTTACAAAAGTAAACATACTGTTAACATATGACCCACCATTTGCACTCCTAGGTATTTACCTTATTGAGTTGAAAACTTACGTCCACACAAAAACCGGCACAGGAAAGTTAGGCAGATTTATTCATAATGTCAGAAACTGGAAGAAACCAAGATGCCCCTTAATAGGTGGATGGATAAACAAACTGTGGTACATGGAATGGAGTATGTTTGGCAATAAAAAAATTGAGCGATCAAGCCACCAAAACCATGAAGGAATCTTAATGGCCTATTGCTCAGTGAAAGAAGCCAGTCTAAAAAGGCCACATCCTATATGATTCCAACTATATGACATTCTGAAAAAGGCAGAGCCCTAGAAATAGTAAAACAATCAGTAGTTGCCAGAGGTAAGGGGAAGAGATGAACAGGTAAAAGTCAGGGGATTTTTAGGATGATGAAACTATTCTTTATTATGCTGCAATGGTAGATAAATGACACTATATATTTTTCAAGAGCCAAAGAACTGTCTAATATAAAGCATGAACCTTAATCTAAACTATGGATCTCAGTTAAGAATAATGTGTCAATATTTGTTTGTTAATTATAGCAAATATATCACATCAATGCAAGATACTAATAATAGGGAAAACTGTGTGTCAGGGGAGGCACATATGGCAACTCTATACTATCTATTCAAGTAAAGGTATTTTTTAAACATCACTGTTATTTTGAAAGGCAAAAGCTTTGGGTGATGATGCTTTCATTCATGAAGTTCTTTGGACAATCTTTTTTCAGACTACCTTGAGAGGCTGTGCTGCATTTTTTTGAACATCTTCAACAGTAGCAAGCATTATTTTCCCTCTGAGTATCTGAAATAATCAGAAGTCATTAAAATATAACATAAGAGAAAACTTTCGTTTATAAATTTAGGAAACGCAAAAGTAAATATGTTTATGGAATAAATCTGTCAAAGATGGATTCTAAAAAGGTTATGTGCAGTGGCAATTTTATTAGTATATTGCACCGTTTCCCAAGAGAGCAACTGTGGAAGATTACCTTCAGGTAGACCTTCAAATACTGATTTTAATAAAATCTGTCAAAAACATTAACCCATTACCTCATGCACACCATCATGAGAAGGAAAGGATGGAAAAGAGAGATGAGGGGCTGGGAATTAGAAACCTGACAGAAAAGACAAAGCGGCAAGAAAAGAAATGAATGGGATCTTAGGGTAAGTAAGGAAAAGGGAAGTAATACCTGTTTATTTATAAGTCATTTTATTCCTGGTGAAATAAACAGTGTTATAAACAGGTTACAGTTAAATTTATAGTATGCATACCAGCATTATTTTCTTATAGAATACAAATGATACTTTGCTAATTATAGGAAAATAAATTACACATATAAAACAATTTTGGGGTGATTGTATCTACTGTTTAGTATGGCCCGAGGGCCAAGCTTACATACCCATTGTTCACAAACTTCTCGGTCTCACTAGTTTCTGCTCCTGTAGAGCCACACCTCTGTAGTTTCAGTTGCCCTAAAGAGCCCCTTAAGTCTTCGTACAGAAAGGCTGCAGATAAGTGATTTAGAAGTGGATTAATCAAACAAAGGGTGTTACCCAGTGCAAGCCGGTGGATGTCTGAAGCACAAGCTAGGAGAGAGAGTTAGGATGCAGCTTCTGTCTGACAAACTTAGTCTCTCTTTTCCCAGGAATAGCAGACAGGATGCCACTGAGAAGAACAACACTTTTTGAAGAAGGAGAATGGCATTCAGCAATGGGGGCTTTGGGGTATCATGCTTTGTGTTGTTTAGGGTCCTGAGACAGTCCTAACATAACTGACTCCCATTGGACCCTTGTAGATATAATGTATATTAAAAATTTTGAGTTCTCTACAGACAACAGAGACCAAGTTATACTAATAGTACTTATACTCATTTGACACTACTTGCCTTTTTTTCTGTCTTATTTCCCCAACCAAAGAGTATTACATCTTACGGAAAAACCCAAATTAACTTTTTGGCCAACCCAATAAATTTCTCAAAACCAGGACATATTATGTCTTCCTTTTTTGGCTCATAGTACCACACTGCCTTGAATATAGTATATGCTGAAGAAATGTTTAATTTTTTATATTTAAAAATTTTTCACTTAGATTTCATTTAAATATGATTAAATACTCAAAAGTAAATGTGGTATTATAGAATGAAAAATTGTTGTTTCTCCTTTGGCTTCTTGAATGTATTATTCGTATCTTAAATTCATTTCAAAACTGTATCTTCGGGCTTCCCTGGTGGCGCAGTGGTTGAGAGTCCACCTGCCAATGCAGGGGACACGGGTTCGTGCCCCAGTCCGGGAAGATCCCACATGCCGCAGAGCGGCTGGGCCCGTGAGCCATGGCCACTGAGCCTGCGCGTCCGGAGCCTGTGCTCCGCAACGGGAGAGGCCACAACAGTGAGAGGTCCGCGTACCTCAAAAACAAAAACAAAAACATATCTTTTTATTTTCATCAAGATTATTACAAATCCTCTCAAATTAAGATCATATGCTACTCATTGTATATAAACTTTACATAGTTGCTCAGGCATGTGTGAAGATGGCTATTATAATAATAATTTTTAGAACTTCTGTGTACTCTGAATAACCACTTAGGTGTTTAAACACCACTGTTTAAAGAAACACAACAAAATCAAACATTCAATTCTGTGTAAAAATGATCTATGTCAAACTTTTAGAAATGAAAACCACAATGTTGAGATGTCTAACATACAATAAAAAATTGCCAAACACGCAAAAAAGCAAAACAACATAGCCTCATTAAGAGGACACAGCAAGCTTAAATGTTCTTTCATCTAATAATATGACTTCAATATACATGAAGCAAAAACTGATAAAGCTACAAAGAAAAAGAGACAAATCCACAATTTCAGTAAGAGACTGCAATATCCTTCTCTCAAAATTAATAGAACATGTAAACAGAACATCATCACTAAGGATACAGAGGATCTTAACAACATTATCAACCAACTTGACCTAATCGGCATTTATAGACCACTTCGCCCTATGAGAATGGAATGCATGTTAATTTGTAGTTAACAGCACAGCCATTCCACAAAGAAAACTCCAGGCCCAGATCACTTCACTGATAAATTCTACCAAATATATAAGGAAGAAATATTACCATTAAACATAAACTCTTTCCAAAAAATTGAAAAGGAGAGAATATTCCCCATTTTATGAGGACCACGTTACTCTGATAGCAAAACTCTGACATCAGGACATAAAGACAAGGCTTCCCTGGTGGCCCAGTGGTTGAGAGTCCGCCTGCCGATGCAGGGGACACGGGTTCGTGCCCTGGTCCGGGAAGATCCCACATGCCGCGGAGCGGCTGGGCCCGCGAGCCATGGCCGCTGAGCCCGTGCGTCCGGAGCCTGTGCTCCGCAACGGGAGAGGCCACGACACTGAGAGGCCCACGTAATGCAAAAAAAAAAAAAAAAAAAAAGACTTAAAGACATTATAAGAAAAGGAAAATAGACACTGATATCCCTGATATCCCTCATGAACACAGATGTAAAAATTCTAAACAAAATTTTAGCAAGTTGAATCAAACAATATATAAAAATTATAATACATTATAACCAAGTCTGTTTTATTCCAGGAATTCAAGGCTGGTTGAACATTTGGAAATATATAAATAAAAATAAATGTATTTCAACATATTAATAAACTTAACAAAAAAGATCAATTTAACAGACACAGAAAAAGTCACTGAACAAAATCAAACATACCGATACATAATCCCAGCAAACTAGAGAAAAAGGAATTTACTCAACTGGATAAAGGAGATAAACAAAAATCTCACAGTTAGTATCATACAACATAGTGAAGAACTAAACACTTGGAATAAGACAAAGATGTAAGTTCTCATCACTTCTAGTCAATATTGTACTGAAGGTTCTAGCTAATGCAATAAAACAATGAAAAAGAAACTGAAGTTATCCAGATTGGAAAGGAAAAATAAAACTCTTTTATTCATAGATGACGTGATTTTCTATATAGAAAAGTTAATGGAATCTGCAAAGAAGCTACCACCATGAGTGATTTAGTAAATTTACTGAACATAAGATCAATAAACAAAACCAATTGTATTTCTATATACCAGCAACAAAAAAACAGAAACTGAAATTTAAAAAAATAATACAAATTACAATAGTATTAAAAATTTGGGAGAGAGAAATCTCATAAAAGATGCAAAAGACTTGTACTCTGAAAACTACAAAAGATTGCTCAGAGAAACCAGAAAGATCTAAATAAAGAAGAAATATATTTTGTTCACAGGTCAAAAGACTCAACGTGGTTAAGGGATAACTTCACCTCAAATTGATTTATATATTCAACATTATCCCATTCAAAATCTTCAAAGGCATATTTTTCAGAAATTAAAAATTTGACTCGGGCTTCCCTGGTGGCGCAGTGGTTGAGAGTCCGCCTGTCGATGCAGGGGACACGGGTTCGTGCCCTGGTCTGGGAGGATCCCGCATGCTGCGGAGCGGCTGGGCCCGTGAGCCATGGCCACTGAGCCTGTGCGTCCGGAGACTGTGCTCCGCAACGGGAGAGGCCACAACAGTGAGGAGCCCACGTACCACAAAAAAAAAAAAAAAAAAAAAAAATTTGACTCTAAAACTGATATGGAAATGCAAAGTGCCCAGAGTAGCCAAAAGCATTTTGAAAATTAAGAACAATTATGAAGGATTAATGCTACCAAAATTAAAGCTTAATTTAAAGCTAGAATAAAGACAGTGCAATATAAATGTAAAGACAGCAAGATAAATCAATAGAACAGAAATAAACTCACATGTATTGGGACAAATGATTTTACAAAACGTGCAAAGATAATTCAGTGGAGAAAGGATAGTCTTTTTAACAAATGTGCTGAATCAACTGAATATATGCCAAAAAAATTCTCAGATTCATACCTCACACAATATATAAAAATTTACTCAAAATAAATCACTGACCTTAATATAAACTTAAATCTATTAAACATTTAGAAAATTAGAAGAAAATCTTTGTGACTCTGAGTTAGGCAAAGATTATTTAGATACACACCGAATGCACGATCCATAAAAGAACAAATTAATAATTAGACTGCATCAAAATTAAAACTTCTGCTCTTTGAAGGACATTGGGAAGAGAATGAAGAGAAAAATCAGAAACTTGAAGGGAAAAATATATATAATATAAAATAAAGAATCTGTATTTTATATATATATATATATACACACACATCCACACACACCCAAATATATATACATATACAAAACTCTCAAAAGTCAATAATTAGAAAAACAAACAAGCCAATTTTTAAAATTTGCATAAGAGATTTGGACAGACACACCTAAGAAGACATGTAATACAAACAGCAAATAAACACATGAAAAGTTGTTCAACATGATTATTCATTAGGTAAATGTAAATTAAAACCACAGTATAACACCACCAGATGCCATCTGAATGACTCCAATTAAAAAGACTGATCATACCAAGTGCTGGTGAGAATATCAAGAAACTGCAACTCTTGTACTTTGATGGAGGGAATACAAAGTGGTACAGTTTAGAAGTTTCTTATAAAGTTCATGTGTGTGTGTATATTTCCCTTATGACCCAGCAATTCTAATTATAGCTTTTACCCAACAGAAATAAAAGTGTTATATGTACACAAAATATTTTTCAGGAATCTTCTTAGTATCTTTATAACAGTTGAAAACTTGAAACAAATGTCTATTGTAGTGGTATGAATAAGCAAACTGGACAACCCAACAATGCAATACTACCCAGAAATGAACTACTAAAACATACAACATAGATCTCACAAACAGTCTGAGCAAAAGAAGCCAATACAAAGAGAATATAGACAATGTGATTTTATTCATATGCAATTCTAATGAAGAATAACTATTCGGTAGTTACAGAAAGCAGGTAGGTCAGTGGTTACCTGTGACCAGAAGTGGTAACTGGGGGAAGCGGAATCTGACTGAAAAGGGACACAGCTGAACTTTTGGGGATATTGGAAATGACGGGCACATAGATTTATCAAAGCATATTAAGATCTACAGTTAAATCTGGTACATTTCATTGAACATAAATTATGCCTTACTAGAGGTGATTTCGGCTACAGTGTGTCTCAACTCCATGAAACATCCTGACCAGAATACCCATTCAATAGTGAGATCTACCTCATTTTCTATACTTAATGTACTGATAGTTTAATTCGTCCTTTACTTCAAAAAAAAAAAAGAACTAATGGGCATCAAAGGAAGAGTTAAAAAAAAAAAAAAAAACCTTCTAGAGATGTACCAGCTTGTTTTCTTAACAATCATTTATATAACTGAGATTAAAATGTAACTAGTCTTTTCCGCTGAAGCAGATAAAGATCTGGGTTGCTGAAACTTGTTTTGCTGTTCTATAAAACAGCTGCAGTATCACTGGCACTTATTAGGCATGAATCGTGGTGCAACCTTCCTGTTTAAAGTCTTTAGCAGAACAGCTGCATTCCAAGCTGTAATGATGTAATTGAGGGCAGGGTAGAGTCTGTAGGTGCAAGAAGGCTATGGGGGTTCATGCAATTGTTTCCATTAATAGCAATGACTTAACTTGGCTTGTGGTTTCAAACCCTGATGTAGTCCAGTTTATACCATTTTCCCTCCTTGGGATGGAACTACAAGCTACAGTTGTGGTAAAAGTAAGAGTGGATACGAAGTCAAAAGATATGGATGTGATTCTCACTCTGTCCCCTTTAATATGTGTGACCTTAGATTGATAAAGTTCAGACAGATCAATTATTTTCCTTATCTGCAAAATGGGGAAGATCACTGTTCCCATCACATGAGTGTTTTAAGTATTCAATTTTATAATGTAATGAGGGAATCAGTCATCATAAGCCCTGAGTAAATAATGGTTGGATAGGAAATCAGAGTCTGATATAAAAAGCTAACAAGTTAGAGGCCACTCAGAAATAATGCTACCGATACCAGAGGATGACTGAACTGCCATCCTAGAATAGGATTAACCGGCTGTTACTCTCCAAGGCAGGCTGGCTCTCAAATCCAACAGAGGAAATCCTGGCAAAGTAGCCTAGGTTCGAATGTTAGTTGAACTGGATTAAACAGTGGGTTAACTAAGGCCATCCTCTTTCCAGCTGAACCTGATCAAGCATCTCATTTTAAGTGTAATCTAATCCATAGAGAAGAAGAAAAGGACCCCTTCCCACCTCAAAAGAACCTTCCTCAGTAAAAGTTGCCAAATAAAAATATCCTGTTCAAATTGGGCAATTTCATGAGATAAACAGGAGTTCTGACTGGTTTCCATTTCTGGAAAAGTCTCTTCATACCTGAAATACCAATGTTCTGCTTTAGGGTCTGTGGATTTCTCTTCTGCTCTAAGGATATCAAAGTAACATATTTGAGGTTAACTGATTTTTTTAAGAAAGAAGGGTCAGAATCTATGGTGGCTGCCTCCCAAGGAATCTCTTTTTAAAATATTATGACTGGATTGTTTTGAAATGTGTGCACTGTCTCCTTAAGATCATGTCCTTATAGTTCCCCAAGAAGGGCCAGTGTAAACTGAACCACTGCGTGAGTAATAGCAGACTTACACACCAAGGAGAAACTTAAAATGAGCCAGGACGAGTTTTGTCTACAAGACTCTTATTGCAAAGCTCTTATTGCAAAGCTTTTCCAGGAAGTTGCTTGTCAAGCCCTAGGCCACATCCAGAATTTAATCCTTTGCAAATTTCCAAAGTGAATTTGTGCAGGAGGGGCAGAGTACCAAAACTATGTATGGGAGTTACCAAAAAAAAAAAAAAAAAAAAAAAAAAAAAAAATATCCTGGGAACAACATGCAGGGAATTTGGAGAAAATTCATCACTTAGGCCAGTAACTGACAACACTTGTCTTTGAGACACTGCAGTTTGCTTGCAATACTCTCAAAGTTCATTTAAAAGTGCCCTGCCAAAATAATTCAGTTCACCTCACCTGGAAAAAAGTACGTGTCATGGAACACTTCTGTGAGGAGAGTGGGAAACTAACAAAAATCAACAAATACAAGTGCCAAAATTAACCTACCTTAGAGTTAGCAATATTGAATATTTATTACTCTAGAAACTTTTAACTCCCATAAGGAAGGGCTAAGAGTTCCCAGCATCATGTGTGGAATTTGGACACAACCAATAGATGCTAATTTTCACTGAACAAATTGAGTATCTGTTCTATGCCCAGCACTGTTTGGGAGAATAAATAGTTATTCAAAAGTATAGGTCACACACACACACACAAAAGGTATAGGTGAAGGTCTAACCAAATATAATCAAGTTTTCTCAAGAAAGCTCATATTTCTTTAAAATATTCCTCTATAGGATTCCATTCTTCAGCAAGTAAAATTACCAGTTCTGTAAGTATGTTTATAGAAAAATTTAATTCTAAGTATTCCAATGCCAAAGATCCCAGCTAAGTTTACCTGCACAGAAAATTTTATGCACAAAGTGTTAAAGACTGCAGTGACGATCACTTATAGAGCTGGAAGCAGAAACCAGAAAAATGATTTTACTTTTGTCAGTGATGTATTACAACATAATCTTTCTTTACTGGATAAAACACAAAATAAACACTCACACAATCGGCTTCAACTTTAGTCGAAGAAAAACTTCAACCAAATCTTTCACTTTACCAGAAATAAAAGCTTTTGTTAGAAGAGAGAAAGATAAAGGAAACTGAAAAAAAAAATTTTGAAAAGGCCACTTTTCTCTCCCAAATCCTAGCAACTATATGCAATGATAACATCAATGAAAATCTAGGCTTCTAAGTTTTGAGTATTTCATGTGCCTATTATTTTATGTTCTTCATACAGAGTTTCTTCTTAAGAACACAAAGGGCTTGGCTTTATCACTTTTATATTTTCTCACTTTAAGTTAGATTTTCAGGAATGGAAGATTTCTTAAGAATTGATTTAAGAATTAATTGATTTAGTACTTGGTATTAATTTTTTCAATAGCTACAGAAAATCCTGTGGATATACCCCCTTTTTTGCCCCAAACATTTACTTCAAAAAAAGACCTGATTTTAATATAAACAAAAGAATATAATCACACCCTTACACTTGGAAAAAGATGTTATCTCACATTCTACTTGTACAGCGTTTTATCTTGGGTATGTTTCTAGAAAATGTAATGCTCCGGTATTTTAGAAATAAGAAACAGCCCCTTTTCTGAAGAACGCATTTATCTACTCAAGAAGAGAAGGACGGCCTGAAGACAGAGTAGAGTAGGGGCGGGGGCGGGTAATGTAGAACAAAGCCGAAGTAGCATGGACTCTCCTGCCCTCTAGTGGTTGGACTCTAGAAAAAAATTAAACTGTTCCATGGGTTTCTTTTTCCTCTAAGTGGGTTTATTTTCTCTTTGAAAATTTAAACTAAATGTAAAGGTCTTTTACCAACTGACAATATTTCTTGGAGTATCAGGAACAGCCTCATTTTACTTAATCAGTCATAGTTATCATCTGGTCCTTTATTTTTTCAGTCACTGAAGAAGCATACCCAACAGAGTCAGCACTATAAAGGCACTGGTGGAAAGTCGACCACCGTATCCCCCAAATTCAATAGCCTAGTTTCATAACCAATACACACATTTTACCCAATTGATTCCATTTCTCATAAAAATCTTTTTTTTTTTTTTTGTTAACACTTTGAAGCTCAAGAAGTAAGATAAGTCTGGCCCAGCGGTGTCACTGTTGCTCTGTATATACATACATGAACCAGCAATGGTTGCTGAAACCGAAATAGCTGAAGCTCGTGGGGTGAACCTCGTATTTTAATGTGGGTGTAAGGTTAGTTCATCTACATTTATTTATTGTATCTCTAAAAAGTTGTAGGCCAATTCTTAATGTATTTACCCTTAAATTTTCCCTTTAAATGGGACTTGTATTTTCAAAAACTTACATTAAAACATCTTAACAGTGTTCACTGCTAACCTAAACCTATCAATTTGTAATGCATTTCCACTTATTGAATGAGCTTTATAATCACATATGATTACAATTTACTATACATGCAGAAATGCTTTTTAAACTTCTCAAAATATTAATTTATCACAAAACGGCTTTGTCTTAAACCTAATATTGCCATCACTATCATACAAACATAAACATTTAAACAAGCTTATGCGGGGAACTTGTCTCAATAGTAACCACAATAATAATCAAAATATAATTTTGTTTAGTTTTGTTTTTATGTAAATGTCCCGAGACTTAGTAGCTGGAATGATAATAAACTGATGGGGATTTGCCTTATATTTCCATGGGGAAGGCAGATGAAAATAAATTAACTCCAACTCACAGATACAATCTGAGAAACAGTGAACTTTAATACCTGCTGAAAAAGTTGCTTATCTGCAGCTTCCTCCTCTGTCAAACACAGAGTTGAATCTGAATGATCTTTCAGGTAGAGTCCTGCTAGAGATTTCTATATCTATTGATGACTATGAAGCCTCATGGTTTCATGTCTGAACTTTTGAGAGTACAGCTCAATAAGTTAATGATAATAATCAGCCATTATTCATTCATCTCCTTTGCTCCAACTTCAAACATACAAGATTAATGCTTGTCTAATTTCCCTCAATCAAGTTAATATGGGAAGATACTATTATTATAAGTTATTTAAGTATTGAATTTTTTTTAAAGAAGAATTCAAATCACTTTTAAATACTTGTGTTCAATGAAAAGAGTCACTCACTGTCAGGAAACCTGAGTTTCAGTCCCGCTTTTACCACAGATTGTTGGTAACTTTGAAGATGGCTCCTCTATAATATAAGTGAATTAGATTAGATTCTTTCACAATTTAAATTTTTTCATCTTATGTAAAGTCAAGAATTTTCAGGGCTCTTATTTAGTATTGGCTTTGGAATGATCCTATGCCAGGCCCATAATACGTGATCAAGGTTTTGGTCAAATTTAACAAGCTGGAGAGATGGTAGATAATTGGAATACTAAAATATACCCATGCACAAGAACTTACCAAGGAAGAACAGCCAACTTGGAAACATATTTGAATATTAAAGGACTGGCTTGTACTCTACAACCTAATCTTCCCATATGAGCTAAATTACTTTGTTGCAACTTCGTGGGTATGTCAAAAGCTGACCCAGTACTTCCCTCTCCAGTTCCATGTTCTCTGCATGTTGGACAATGCACAGAGTTTCCTTTTTACCACTCACAACTCATTTAATTCCTTAAAAATATAAACACAGTCTCTCTACCTTCCTGGCTTTCAACTCCTTTCTGGTTCCTTAGGAAAAAAAAAATATTTCTCTCTTAAAAAGGAAATGTTTTGGGCTTCCCTGGTGGCGCAGTGGTTGAGAGTCCGCCTGCTGATGCAGGGGACACGGGTTCATGCCCCGGTCCGGGAAGATCCCACATGCCACGGAGCGGCTGGCCCCGTGAGCCGTGGCCGCTGAGCCTGCGCGTCCGGAGCCTGTGCTCCACAACGGAAGAGGCCACGGCATTGGGAGGCCTGCGTACAGCGGAAAAAAAAAAAAAAAGGAAATGTATTATGGCATGCTATGTGACATATGTCATATTTTATGGGGGTAAAAAGCTGAGTGAGATCCAATATAGCCAGAAGCTCAAAATCTATCGGGGAAGAGATTATATTATAGCCAAATGACTTTAACAGATCAAAGACTAGTATGGTAGAGGTGTGCTTCCTTAAAATGTATTACTTGGAACTCGAGTCTGACCAGATATTTTTGGTCAGTTTGGTTTGGAAAATGGTATCCCACACTCCGTGAAGATTTACAATATACTGCTATATTTGACATTCTGAGAAGTCTGACATAAAACAACTTGCTTTAACTGAGTATAACCAATGTTCCAATAATTTATTTTCAGACCATAGAAGATTTTTTTAAAGTAATATGTGACACTTGAAAAATGCTATGCCAGAGATGAAATTTTATGAATATAAGAAGAAGAAACACGAGTTCTGATTAATAATAATCAGTGTTCCAAGTACCTGCCATGAGAAGAACACACACCAACTCATTGAAGAGAAAACTTTATGAAGAATAAATGATTTGAGCTGGGTCTTGAAGGGTGAATAACCCAGGGACGGGTTAAGGAAAACATAATTTCAGAAAAAGTTAAGTGGGACTTCGCTGGTGGTTTAGTGGTTAAGAATCCGCCTGCCAATGCAGGGGGCACGGGCTCAAGCCCTGGTCCGGGAAGATCCCACGTGCCATGGAGCAACTAAGCCCATGTGCCACAACTACTGAGCCTGTGCTCTAGAGCCCGTGCTCTGCACCAAGAGAAGCCACCGCAGTGAGAAGCCTGCTCACCGTAATGAAGAGTAGCCCCCGCTCGCCGCAACTAGAGAAAGCCCACGCACAGCAACAAAGACCCAACACAGCCAAAAATTAATTAATTAAATAAATAAATTTTAAAAGAAAGAAAAAGGTTAAGTGTAAATAGAATCATGGAGGCCAATATGTACCAACCAGGTTTGGAAAATTATAAACAGAATGACAGGACTAGAGCTTCTTCGGAACAGAACTGGTGAATTAGACAGGAAAATTTGGGGCCAAGTGCTAGATGACTCAAATACTAAGCAACGTATGGACTTATTTTTTCTACACAGTGGGAAGCCTAAGACATGTTTAGGCAGAGTGGCACGACTGAACAACCAGTCCAAAAGAGTAATGTTAGTGACACAAATGGATCAAAGAAAATAGGAGCCTTACATTTGAAAGTAAAATCAGAACTCACAAAGAACCAGTTCTTTTCACCTCTAGAGTTCTTGAACACACCCAATGGTTTTCTTCGAAATCTCCACAAAAGTGTTTGACTCATCCTCCTTCTCTAGTGAAGTCCAGTTTTCCTAGAACGCCAGTACTCAGCACATCCCAAACACTGGTTTTTCTATGTCAATTATTTAAAATTTTAACAGAATACAACATCAGTAGACAATCTAGACCACGGACAAAGAATAAAAGGTCTCAGTAAAAGAGTGAGGAAACATGAAGTGGGGCTTTGAGTCAAGGTCAAGCTGGGAGGCAAAATAACCACTCTGACCTGCTGACTGCAGAATGAGAATACACTCTTTCCCTCTCTGTCTCTGCTCAGCACACACCCTGAAAAACAGGGCTAGAGCCCTGACAGTGATCACATAGCACTGACCTGGGGAGGAGAGCACTGCTCAACTGTCTTTGCAGTTCAAGTAAGGGAAGTTTTTCCCCTTAATAAACCAGTCTGTGTCCAGGCTAACCACAGGCTAGACAAGTGGTTAAACATGTTCCAAGTTCTATTCTCAACCACTATCCTCTTCATCTCCAACTATTCCCCTCCCACAAAATTTTTGAAACACTAGCCATTCAGCAGTTAGAGACATCCTCTGTATGGGGACTTAAATGTTTGCATGTGGGAAACAGAAGTGCCATGGTCCCTGCTGCCCTCACTACTATAGACTTTGTTAACTGACAATGAAATGCACTCCCCTAACCAGGGAGTGAGATGTTTCCTCCATGTCATCAAACCTACCCAAGTCATCCAACGCCCCCTCCTTCAGTTGGATGACTTGGAGTGTCTACTTTTGTCAGATAGTGGGTTGTCCACAGGCAAGGTGTGGGGAAGGGGACACAGTCAAGGCACTGCTGGTGGATTCAAGCAACTGTCAACTGGGGGTCATCACTCAAGGTTAACAGGGCACTGAGTGCCCTTCCCCTCAGCTTCTGGGTCCTTACACTGGATGATTCTTTGTCCTCCTCCCACTTTAAGCCCTTTCATTCCTTTTATTCCTCATTCCTTCTCCCTCACCAGCCATATTTGATATAGTTTTGGAGAATGAAAACACTGTGCATTAAGAACCTAAACTTTTTCCTCCAATATTTTGGCCAGCAGCTACTGTGAGAGTGTGCCTGTATTATACTGTGGCTGGGGAGGGAAGAAAGGCTTTTTTTAGGAGAGAGAAAGAGAGAAAGATAGGTGGGGAGCAGAGGGGGTGGAGTGAGAGCTATGCAATGCATGGAAAACGCATATTTTCACAGTTCCAGATACAGTCCTGTTACATGTTTGTGCATCACTCTATATCACATATGCCCACCTCGCCTTCCCTACACATTCTCCCAAGCAGACGGATGACAGATTTCTTTTTTTCCTTTTTTCTTTTTTTTTTTGCTTGCTATCATTTAGGTACATGTTGAAACCAGGTAATGGGATGATTTTGCCAAAAAAAGTGGTCAGAGTTAAAGAGTAAATCTATTTCCTATGGGCTACTCTGTGCTTCCCTCCATGACAGTCAAGGCGTATATGGAGTTTCTGGGTTAGCCAGCAGTCCTGTTGGTCAACCTGCTGTGCCTGTCAGGCACAAGGGGCCATTAGAGCCTGAAGACGGAGGAAAGAAACAGGGCAACACAGAGTGCGAGGAAAGGACTTGGGAAATGAGCAGGGGAGGGGATGTAATTTTTAATCCCTTCTGTGAGAGTAAAAGATCAGGATAAGAGAAAGATCAATCAAAAGATTTTTAAGAAGGTTTAATGAGCGTCAAAACTAAGGTTTCAGGCTTCCCTGGTGGCGCAGTGGTTGAGAGTCCGCCTGCCGATGCAGGGGACACGGGTTCGTGCCCCAGTCCGGGAAGATCCCACATGCTGCGGAGTGGCTGGGCCCGTGAGCCATGGCCGCTAAGCCTGCGCATCCGGAGCCTGTGCTCCGCAACGGGAGAGGCCACAACAGTGAGAGCCCTGTGTACCGCAAAAAAAAAACTAAGGTTTCATAAATGAAATAAATACTTAGACTCCTTTCAGTTATATATTTTGGTTGCCAGTCTGTGCTTCTTTGAATATAGCCCATTTATGTTTGGGTTACATATAAATTATAGTTCACCCACTGATCACGTTGTTAATGAAAATCAGCTTTCGATTTCAAGTCTTCCATGTAATATGTACTGGGAATTTGGAGAGGGCACACGAGAAAGTAAGAGAGATTGAGCAGTTGACAAACACGCTAAGGACAGAGAAGGCTGAGTCACCTGGGATGGCACATTTCACTATGGAAGACTAGGGTTTCGGTGAAGACAATGAGGCTTTATGAAACTGTCCAATCACTTAACTCCACCAAACTTCGTTTTCTTCATTTGTCAAGAAGGTGTTGCAAGCACTTCTTCTAGATAAAATGTTACAGCAATTCTGAGAATGAGCTGTGGTCCTTCAGTCTTTGCAGTAAACAACGGGCTGGAAGTGGGGTCTTCCCCTGACGGTTGCAGTCAGATTGCCCTTTCACTCTCAGCTGACCTTAGCAATGAGTTCTTACTAAGCAGAGTCTTTAAGATTATGACGCTTCTTGAGGAAATGCTTGCCATCACTGCCCCTTCCCACTTTTCCAATCCAAGGCAAAGACCACACACCATTTCATTTCCAGGAATTTAGCTCTTATCTATTTCTCTAAGAGAGGCAACAAATCATCTTTCTACAGTGGTAAACAACAGTGAAAAGAATCACCAGGATAGAAACAATGATGGTATTGCAAGGGAACTGCTCCAATGGGACACAAACACTTTCACTAAAGGGAGAGGGTTGTTTGGTGAAGGGAGAAAGGAAGCTTAGGGAAGATCCTACAGAGGATGTCCCTACAGTCACTGAGCCTCTAATCAATCACCTGTTTCTAGGAAACATTCACTTTCTAAAGAGTTCCTGCAGAATACAGGTGAAAAAATATTTCCTGGACCAAGAAGTTCTCTGGTTATCAACTCTTATTTATCAAAAATAAAATCCAAAGTTCTGTATGTTCAGTTTTCTGTTAATACTTGATTGTGATTATACTTCAAGCCAAATCTACACTAGAGAAACTGAAATATCTAGATTAGAGCTTTACTTCACTTCTCCATCATGCCACCTGTAATGATGCTTCTCAGAGGACTCCAGACTAAAGGGCGGAGGAAATATTCTTTTCTTTCCATGATATCAAGTGGTACCATTGGAATGGACTATTCTCATTATCATTAGTATTACCTAAGGTAGAAGTCAAGGAGATAAACAAGGCCTTAGTACTAATATTTATGAAGATTTATTGTTTGTCCAGTAGACGCTGCACTCAATTTGATATGTTGTGGAAAGTGGGTTTGATTAAATAAGATACATATTTTCTTTTTTATAATAAAGACTATCTTGGGGAGTGACTTCAACTGAGTAAGAAGAAGTAACCTTTCTTCAATTACATTCCAGAAAGGTTAAAACCATTCTGCCAGCATCTACCTAGATACCAAGCGTTCCCATGGAAACCATCCACTGGCCCTAAGTTTCGGGGATGTCCGCAGAAACAAACAGCAGCTGCCTTCGCCCTTCAACCCCTTGAGACCTTGTACACTTTTCCTACCTCCTCAGAAAGTGAAAAATATCCATGACTTACCACCATTCTCTTAGTCTCCTCTTCTCAAAGTTAAAGTTTGAAAAGAAGGAAGTTTGAAAAGAAGGAAGAGACAAAAGTTACAGAAAATGCAAACTAGCATAGGCCCCACTGGCATTATTTTTGGTTTCTTTTACCTTGATCTGTCCAAGTCTATCCCAAAATGATTCTATCATTCATTTATTCACAGTTACTGAACACTTACGAAGGTCTCAGTATTTATATGCAATATGTGAGATTTTGTAAATTCCGCTTTTTGTCTCTGAAGTATAATTATAATTAACCCTACTCTTTTGTTTTCCATTGACTCTGAAGAAGTCTATATTCAACTTTCACATCCAATAGTAGAAATCTTATCAGAATAGGCTTGGGGCTAATGATCTTCTTCTCCCTTTCTCTAAACTAACTTTTTTCCTTCTTCCTCCCTTCCTTCTTTCTCTCCCTCACCCCTCTCCACACTGTTGAGCAAAACTCCTGAGCTAACATTATTTTCAGTAGAATAACAGAGCCCATAAGGTACACAAAATAAAGCAACACGGTACAACTATCTGCTATAAAATGGGTATGTCCAAGACACAGTAATAATAAAAAGGGTGGAAAGATCATGCTTGGGAATGAGTGTTGGGTTTGTTCTTTAATGGATTTATCGTTAATATTTTTAAAAAATTACGTAACACAAAATCTAAAAAACATACACCACCTCACACTTTTGGAAAAGAGTGGTATATATGTCATTCATTAATAAAGCATTGTAGGAGGAGTAGGGATATTTCATTTCTAGAATTATGTAACAGGAAAATGACAGAATATATATTTAGACAGTATTGGTCAATTTGAGAACTTTTAGTCAAAAAAATCCATAAATGTGTGGTTTAGCTAATATACAATAACAATGATCTATGATTTGAAACTTTAAAAACTTTCATATCCATTACGTATCTCAACTTTAAAAAACCTAGATGGAAGATATTATCTCCATTAAGAAATATATTTGGCAAAACTAAGTATCTGGCCTTAGTAAAGGAATTTATGGCTCTAATCCCATTTTTTCTCCTTCAAGTAGGGAACATTTTCCACAGTCCCATTCAAATTCTTTAGTAACTAAATTTCTATTCTCTCTTGTATTCAGAATCCCCATATAGAAAGTTAAGGTATTTTAATAACTGTTTCTTGTTTTCACTTGAAAGTTGAAAAACAGATAAGTTTTCTAAGTAGGAACACCAAAGCAAGTATCAAAAAAAAATATATGATCCATGGTCATAAAGGAAAACTTACCAAAGCTTTTCACACTTTAGGACTTCCCATCCCAGCTTTCACAGGAGCTCATCTACCTGCAAATGATCACTTCTGCACAGGTGGTTACAGACACATATATTCTTTGGGATCTCAATGCTTTATAAAGGTTTAAGGTGATTCTTGACTCTTCACTGGCTTCCAATATTCAGGTAATTGAAACGTATGATTTATGTTATAAATACCCATAAACTATTTTATTAACAAGTGGGGATTGAGAATGCTTTATAAGTTTACTTTACCCAATGTCCAAACCTAGAAATTAGGCTTACATGTACTAGTCATCTGCTCTCCAGTACAGAAAAACATCACCCTTCACCGCACCCAAAGAAAAGCGTGCTGCAGGATCCCATATAGAAGCTTCCATTCGCTCAACCCTCACCTAAATCTTTAACAGTATGAACTGTCAGAGCCAGGTCTTCAAAGAACTTGAAGCTTATTTTATAGTCAAATGTGATTATCAGTTGGGAGAAGTCCCCTTTAAAAGCTAATTGCCTTTCCTTAAATCCTTAGGGGGAAAAAAACACAAAAATTTAACTACTAGTAGTGCATACAATTTCCACCTTACATTTCCCCAACTTATTTAGTATCAATCCCTTGAGAAATAATACCTAATGTGGAACAAAGGAGGATCTGACAGAGTCTGATCTCACCAACTTCCTTCTAGAAGACTGTTTAGTCTACCAAGCTCATTTCTTCATTCCCTCCCTTCTGAAAAGAGACTGTACCTAAAAAGGAAGATGAAAATAAAATTTATTTATCCTAATTAACTGAACATAGAGGACTGAGGAGGAGAGATTATAGAGTGATGGATATTGTACAACTTCCCATTTACTTTTCAAAACGAGAAACTTGGCTTATTATGCAAGCAACGGGGCTCAGATTGATGATAAAACCTCTCACTAGGTTTAAATAACTTCCATCCCCAAAATATCTTATTTAAAATATTAAGGAGTGACACATTTGCTTCACCAACCAATGAGACTATGCCATTCTCAGTTTTCCTGGCATCATTTTTGATTTTGCTTTCCGTTCTAGCAGAAATTATGAGGATGTTTCTAGAATGAGAAACTAAGAGGACACTTCCCAAGTTTATGTTTAAAGTTGGGATATAAATTAACAGTAGTGACAGCACACTCTGCTCCAGATGACCCCCACGATTCCACTAGAGATATCATTGCAGCCCTGAAGTTACACTGATTTTAGAAATATTAACAATATTTCTATCATTTACCAAGGGCCACCACATGCAGACACTTCATCTCTTTTGACACTAAAAGAGCTGTGAGGAAGATGCTATTATTCCTTTTTTACAGTTAAGGAGGCAGAGGCTCAGAGAGATCAGCTGCCTTTCAGTCAGGGAGCAAGTCAGGGACCAAGCCAGGATATGAACCCAGGGCCTTGAGACCCAGAGGCCCATGCTCTTTACACTGCATTTCAGAGAAATCTAGAGCTCCTTCAGTGTTAAGACATTTATCAGCTCTGACTTACATTCATTCAAGGCAGTCAAAGTAGGTATTGAGACATTGATGACTTCATTACATGAATACCTGTAACGTACAGAAAGGAAAAGCTTTAGAAAAAAAAAACTCAACTACTGAATAGAAGAACTAATAGTCAGGTACTTACAAATAAGTGCAGATGAATGGGTTGAACCTAATTCCCATAGTTTTAGTTATCCAAATGGCAAGAAAAATTATAAATGTATATTTTAAAATGTATAATTCCTTTATTTATTAACCCTAAGATTAAAGAGTAAAAGATGAAAAAAATCATATGCTTCCTAGCCTTAATTTTTTTTTCTTTAAAGTGAGCCAGCATCCTCTATCATAAAATGAACATCTGGCACCAGATCTCCTATTTTGATGAAAACTGTACCTGAAAAAGAATATTTTACTTGTCCTTTTTATTTTTAAAATGTAAGCTATAAATATATACCTAATTATAAGAAAAATAATGGGTGTGTATAACAAATATCATAAAAGCATTTTAAAAATCATTCTGAAGCTAAAACTGGAAGTTGCTGGTTGTACTTTTAACTGCATAGGTATCCAACTGCAACAAAATGAAGTTATGAGAATTCACATTCCTTAAATGAAGAAAATACATAGTTTTACAAAGTTCAGTGACATCTCTGAAATAGCTGTAGTAAAATATATTATCTATATGCATAATTATTATACTGACATCTTTTCTAGAGTAGCTCCTTTTCTTTTTGAACACTGGGGTGCATGTAACTTTTTTTTTTTAGGATTTTTCACGTTAACATTCTAACATCTTTATTGGAGTGTAATTGCTTTACAATGTTATGTTAGCTTCTGCTTTACAACAAAGTGAATCAGCTGTATGTATACAAATACCCCATATCCCCTCCCTCTTGCCTCTCCCTCCCACCCTTCCTATCCCACCCCTCTAGGTGGTCACAAAGCACTGAGCTGATCTCCCCGTGCTATGCGGCTGTTTCCCACTAGCTATTTTACATTTGGTAGTGTATATATGTCAATGCTACAGAGCAGCTACTTCTTAAAGAATTGAACAAGTTGATAAATATCTGAGTGATAACTGGCCAATCTAATTTGTACCTACAGTAAGAAGTCAAATCAACTTATTTAGGATTCTATTAGTAAATTTCTCTTCTTAACTAATGCATAGTAAGTAAACTTAAAATACTCCCTTGCTGGCTTGAGAAAAATCTTTTCCTAAATGGGACGGACACATATTTTAATATTCACAGAAAGGACAAAGACCATGACTCTAATAATGACTTATTTTAAAAATCAGGTAAATAGTTAATCATTTAACTTACAGAATTGCATGTTTACCTCAAAAAATAAGTATGTTAGGCTATGTTTCTTATGTATTGTGTTGCCTTACTCAAATGTGTCTGCAGCCAGTGAATGAACATATTTTATGCTCAGTTGAGAGATTTTTATCAGTACACTTAAAGGCAGCAGGGTGCATAATTACGTATGCCTGCCATCTGCATCACCCTCCAGGTGCAGGAGACATTAGCTTTATTTAATATTACCACAACATTAATTTTACTCCATTAATTTATGTCATTTGTCCTTTATTTCAAACTCAGATTGCCAAAACTAAAGCATTAGAGGTGATGACCCAATTCTGATTTTAGTGAAAGTCTTATAAACAAAATCTTAAATAACCTCATTAGCTCAGAATACTCTTAAAACCGGAACTGACTGGCTTGCTTTTACTTTTTAAAAAAGGAGTCTACAAACAAAACCTTTCCGATTTTGGTATAATAGTTTCTTCCAAAGAGAGAGTATATTGTGAGATCACAATATAGGGCTCACTGATAAGGCACTAGAAAATACTAAATCGTATCATGAAAAAGGTATTTTCTTTCAGTTCTTTTAAGTCCAGGAGAGTCTCTATTGCGTCATTATCGCCATTCTAGTATTTGCAACTCTCCCTTTCTGACAGAGAGAGCAGACCTCAAGTTCTGATCCTCAGTAGGCAACTGTATTTTGATAGAATTCAACAACATCACTTTTGCTCATAATTACCCTAAATTTGTGGCAAATTATATTGGTTTTCCACTTGAAGTAGTGAGATATAACTCCTTTTTAAAGCACATTTAAGTTAAACAGGAGTCTAAAGATATTTAGTAATTAATAGTAGAGTTATATGAGGATATGGGAAACAGCATGAAGATTGTATGCAAAACAACCGAGATTTTGGTATAAGTTGATTTGCATCCAACTTCAGAAGAAAAAGACATGGTAATACAAAAATGAAAATGGAAGTCTATTTAAAGAAAGCTACTGAATTTCCATTACTCTATGTCTTCCAGGATATAATACTACAATACCTCTTACCATTTCTTGATAGCTTATCATGTGCATGGTATTAATGCTTTAAATACAGTTATCTCAGTTAATTTCCCAAAGCAAGGTAAACCTGTAAGTTTTACTGAATGGAATAAAGGACCTTTAGGTAAATGAAATTCAGAGAGTAGAACCTTGAATGCCAAATATTTCAAGGTGGACTCAGGTGAAAAAAATCACAACTTTTAACACATCAATAAGAAAAGAAGAGGAAAAGTAGGTTTTCCAAGGATAATTGTTTATTTCTGAAAATCCACATGTGAGGAGGAGAATGGGGGAAGGAGGGAGAAAGGATCACAAAGAATCAGCGAATGACACGGCTTTCTGAAAAATGTCCAGTATTAAATGAATAAGTTACAGCTCCCTCTCAGAAGCTGCCTAAAGCAGTTCTTCTTTGATGGCAGTACTTTCTGAAACTTCAAGAAACATTTTCAGCGAGAGAATTCTGAGACCATTACCACAGATTTGCCTCTGTCTTGACAGAATTCCTTGGAAGGACCTACAATTGAACTTTCAGTACTTGAATGATAAATAAAATTCCTAGACAAATTATACAATTTTTTCTAATTTACATAAAATGGAGTACCTGTATTTTGAAGGAAAAAAGAAGCTGCAATGTCAAAAATCAAAGTAACCATATTTGCTTTGCCTAGTTTCCACGTTCTTCATTTAGAAATGTTCTTGTCACCAACATGTGTTTTTCCTCCTGAGGTAACAGAGGCCAATCCCACCTTACAAATAGCTCCCTTTAGGAAAGGTCAAAGTTAAACATGAATTCCTCGTAGACAAAGGTGAGGAACGTCTTTGCACAAATCAAATGCATTCCAGAATACTTGTCACTGACATGAAACAACACACCAGGGCTGCTGAAAGCAGGTGATGACAGTTTCGACATTCCCACACCTAGACCCAAGAAAGCATACTGATTCTTGTCTCCCTGCAGGCATCTTTTCAACTTCTCCACTCACCGTGATGGAGATCTGAAGACAGGCACTAAATCTCTGGCATTCTCAGACAATAAGCTAGATGACCAGGTCTAAGACAGCTTGGCATGGTATACCTCAGAGCAGGGAAGAGCTTACTTTGCTTCTTCGAATCTATCAAAATCAGCTTTATCAAGATTCTTAAAATGGAAAAAAAAAAGCTCCTTTTTCTTGTCTTTCATGAATTTTAATCTTTTATGCTTCCAGTTCCATCACTGTTCTGACGTACGGGCTCTACTGACTTGCCACACCGCATTGCTACATCTGCTGCTATAAATCAGTAGGTGCTGAAATCAAATACATCATCATCATCACCATCATCATCATTTTGGAGGGGTCACAAAGAACACCAGAAATATGCAATATTCACCAATGTAATTTAATCACAAAAACAAATATTCTGAACCTATTATGGGCAAGCCACAATCTTGAGTTATACATGGTCTTGAGTTGCACATGGAAATAACACTGTAACGTTCAAGTCTTCAAACTCTTTGATCACTTTCTTCCTTCTCCACGTAGAAATCTTACATTTCCAAGAAAGAATAACATAGGAAGCATAAGCCTTTGTCACTCTCTCTAATGTTGATGCACCGATATTCTTTCCCTCTCAATCTTCTTTTCCTTCCTTCCTTCATTCCTTCCCTCTCTTTCTTCACTTCTACATGCTTTGACTTCGTTAATTAGTAGCAGTTCAGGAGGGGAGCTTATCCCCAGCGTTTTACATTCTTAAGTGGCATTCCCACTGCTTCCTGTTTTGCATTCAGTATGAAGGCTGCAGCTAGCTTAACTAAAACAAGGTAAGACCATGAAATTAATCACAACCTATATATAATTCAATCATTTACATGCTGAACAAAAATGTATAGAGCCTCTCCTATTTGCCAGGCACAGTGATAGTAGCTAAGGATATAAAAACATCCAAGATACTATACTGGTGTGTCCTAGGGCTTCCGTAGCAAAGTTCCACAAACAAGGTGGTTTACAACAACAGAAATTTATTCTCACAGTCTTGGAGGCCAGATATCTGAAATCAAGAGGTCAGCAGGGACAAGTTATCTCTGAAGACTCCACAGAAAAAACCTTCCTCATCTCTTCAGCTTCTGGTGGTTCCAGGTACTCTGTTTTGTTTTTTGTTTGTTTGGTCCCCATCTTTACACAGCCTTCTTCTTCTGTCTCTGTGTCTCTACATAGCCTTCTCTTAAGGATTTAGGGTCCACCGTAACCCAGCATGACCTCATTTTAACCGAACTGATTACATCCACAAAGACCCTATTTCCAAATAAGGTCGCATTCTGAGGTTCTTAGTAGACATGAACTTGGGGGCAATGCTCTACAGGCTAGTACAGATACCCAGCTGGGTGCTCTCACTGGAGTGCCTTCACACATTTACTCAACCTTCAATATGGCTGGTTAACTGGCCTTCCTAGGGTGTGCCACAGAGTGGCCTCCATAAAATCTTTGCTGGTTAAAACATAAAAGTGGGTGGCTCAGCTTCCAGCAGCCAACCATGAGAGGATCTTGACATGCCTTCATGACAGAGGGCCATTAACTGGTGAGTAAGAGGTTAGATGTGTCACTGGGATAGTAAAATGAGTTTTGTTACCTCAAGTACCTCAGTTTACAATAGCTGGTTGGGGAGAATAGCTTCCGAATTGATGCAACGTGTAGTTGTGTCATTCGTTTCGTATATCTAAGAATCACAGAATTTTTACATTTTAGAACTTGATATAAGCTTTGAGATAAAATCACCTATCATTTTACAGATGAGATAAATCAGAGGGAATGCATATGTTCATTAGCTAATTAGGGGAAGAACTAGCAGAACAAAGGTTCCTCAATTCCTTGCTCAGTGTTCAAATCAGATTTTTCATGTTCATTATTACAAATAATTTTCATTATGACTTCTTCTATCTGAACATGCTTTAACTCTTGACTACTCTAAAGAACAACTTATAATATTGCATCACTCGTAGCGTTTCAGAAAAGCACATACAGGCACAACACCTCTCTTTTTTTAATGCTGTTTATCTTCCTCTGCTCCATGAGGAGTCTGTGCATTTTTAGCATTAGTAAAAATTCTGGGCATAAAAAGCTTTGAGCTTTTCATAATGTTGTTGTCCAGAGTTTCTCTAACTGTAAAACTATGGACACCATATGTTCAGTTAGACATGATAAAAGCCAATTTTAAATTGTAAATCTTGAACAGTATAATAAAGCTTTTCCCCAGTAAAAAGAACAAAATAAAAATGCCTGCTTTTTTTTGTGCACCATGAAACTTCTTATTTATTCACTTCAATTCCGCATTTACACAAAAGCGCTGTAATAAAATATCTGTACACTACTTTTGTTACAAATATAGATAATATTTAAAGTGACTTTATATATTCTACTGTAGGAGTTTCACGCTCTAAAATGGGAATGAACACATGATAATTCCTCACCAGTTGTCTCAATAAACAGCTCCATCTGTTTCCCTTAGTCTTAAACTATTGTATTATAAGATGTTAATATAAGGCAATGAAATGAACTTATGTTAATCCCCTTAATTTTTCTATCAATTTACTAATGGCATAGAACCAAAATAATTACTAACACATTGCTTTTTCTCTGTCATTAAGATTAATACTAATTGAAAACCAACTGCACAGCACACTGACACAGTTTCAGTGTTGCATCCCTTAAAACCATCACTAACAATTCAGAGAGCCTCCTATGCTCCTGCGTGGTTAGCAAGGCTGCTTTCTAGAGAAACTGCAGTCAATACAGGGCAGCGTCATCATTTCACTTATAGAAATGTGAAAATATTGTATAATAGGTCAAAAATGAAAACGAACAGCAAGATGTGCAATAAGTGGTTTCTTTACAAACTTAGGAACATTGCTTCCTGTTGTTATTTACCCAATCTTGAAGCCCGTTTTAGGAGAAAACTATATATGTGCGTATTAGAGCTGGGAGTTGCAATGTTTTAATAATAGTCAACATTTTTAAATACTGAAAGTATTTTTAAACATTTTCAGTACAACTTTTTTCTTTTCTTTTTTAGTTAGAAGTGAGGAGAGAAGCTGGATTAACAGAATGCATTTTTATAAAACTTGAGATTTTCTTCTTTAATTTATATTTTCAATTTTCACCTTAATTTCATGAGACCATTTCCCCTTGGTTAGCTTTCGAATGATTTTTTTTTCCTTTCTCTACTAACCAGTTGAGCCCATATTAATTTCTGCCCACACGATTATAAAATGTCATATATCTTCAGGAAGAAAGACTGGATTTATCTACGCAAAGAGCCCTTCTCTTTGAGTTTCCATCACAAAATGCAAAGAGAAAGGGAAAGTGATGCTAGGTTGTAAGAAAATCATTTCCATATGAGAAAAACAAATTTACATGCGATTTTTTTCCTACAGTTTTGAAGAGCCGGATGAACACAGCCCAGGAGGAGTGCACAGGACCAGTTCCACTCTCTTTGTAGCATGGGATGTTAAGTGAGAAGTTGAGTTGGCTCAATTCTGGCAGCTAATTCAGGAGAGAACCATCAAAGTGACGGTGCCTTTTGTCCGCTTAAGGATGGAAACGGCTTCTTCATGTGTTACCCCTTCTAGACTCTGCCCGTTGACAGCAATGATCTGATCACCCCTCTTTAGACGCCCATCTTCAGAGGCTGCTCCCTGCAATTATAAAGCGGCTTGTTTACTTCTCAAAAACTGCTGCCTTGCAGTTACACAACAGAAAAAGATCCAAACAAGAATGTGAATTGCTCTGCATGTACACACACATTGCTCTCAGCGCTCCACAGGTGCTCCAAAGCCATTAAGCAATGATGAACAGACACAAAGGAAGCCTTTCTCCTAAATGGCTTCAGCCCTGAGATTCCAATTTGAGAGAGAATTTAGCAGTCAATAGATTAGTTGGATGGCTTTTTGGCTGTTCAGCACAGCAGTTGGTAGGAACTCAAATTAATAAAGAATATTTGGGAATATGCTTAGTAGGAATGATTTCATAGACTCCAAGATTTTTTATCCTATAAAGAAGACCTACAGAAAGAAAACAAAGGATTAGCAGTTTTACAGGACAAAAGCAGTTTTATAGGACAAGGGCATGAGGGCCACCAAACCCAAAGGTTTGCAGAAGCACAAAAGCCCACATGTATGCTGACAAGGACAGGATAAGGCACAAGTCGTGCTAACTCTAATTCTAATTCTTTCTTTGTCTTTCAAAAGGTGGCTTAAGCTGCTTGATTCTTTACTTCCCAAGGGTGGACAGTCTTCATATTCCTTATGGGCCCTAAATGATTAAGACTAAACACAGACACTACTGTTTGGAAAAGAACCTCATCTTAGGCATAAGTATAGTAGGCAATTATGCAATTAAATATAAGATTAAAAATATGGAAAAGTTAATGAGGAATCCATAATGATGAAATTCTTAAAATATGTTCTAACTAGCATGCCTTAAATAAATTGTTCCGAGGCTGAGAAAAAGGACTGCATGACTCTTCTATTTACTGGCAAATGCTGTTTGTATTTTTGGACATACCAATGGCTTTAAAAAATCTCATAAATTAAGCCTATAGCTAGAGAGATAGCTATAGATACAGCACTTTAAATTGGTGAAAAATAATTTTTTTTCAAAATAATAGAATGAAACCTCCCTAAGTAAGCACTTTAAAGGACTATAATACTAATCTAAAGCCCCTGTACCAAATCTTTTAATGGGTTTAACATAATTTTGTTTCCTCCGTGCTGTAAAATTTTGAGAATCTGAATTTTCTCCTGCAGGAAATTTTGTCATTCCTAAAAATTGTCTTAACAAAAAATTAACAATAATTATATGGGTTTAAGTTATTTTAATAGCTTCACCAATGTTGTTAATAACTTTATTTGTATTCTAAATATTCTCACCAAAGAAGAGGATGCTATATGATTATAACTATATACCAACAGTTTTCTTTTCTTTATTGAATCCCTTGAATGCAAACAGCTGATCTGTGGTAGGTGATAGAGCTGCTGGATACTCCTTAATATTTTTAGTAGTTATTTTTCTATTCCATTCAATGAAATGAAACTTGCAAAATAAATGCCCTACTAACTAGTTATTCTCCTTATGTATTTTATGTACTTTTCTGTGCCTGTTTTATATTTCACAACAAAAAATGCAAAGAAAAAAAATGTCAGGTCTCTTTAGCATACACATATTTAAAATGTCCGATTTGCAAAAGACGTTCAATCACATACAACTTGTTTCCAAAGGGAAACAATCAGGCCTGACTGTCTAACTAACGTTCATTAATAGTTTTATGTATATTGTCGAGAGTACCCATGGAACTTCAATTTGAGCCTATTTTCCTTTAAACATAACTAAACCTCAAATTGGACAAACATATCTAACGACCTATTCCGGTAGGGATTTCCAAAAGAAAATAATCAACTGTTAATCATTGGGCGTTACCTCAAGCCATAAACTTATAAGCCCGCTGCTGACCACCATTAATGAATGCTTAGGGGGGAAGAGGGTGGTTAAAATTTGCAAGCTTACCTTCGCGAACACTGTTTTAACATAAATGGGTAAATCTCCGTGAGGGCTGCCATATCCTCCTACTATACTGAAGCCCAAGCCATCTGGTCCTCGGTCTAGTGCAATAGACTTACACTGAGGAGGTCTACAGTAAAGGGGAGAAAAAAAAGAGTCTTTAGACTTTAAAAAAATATATACATATATGGCATATATATATGTATCTCCATGAATCTGTAAGTTATGGGTTAGCTGACATCCACCTAAAGCTAGTATAACTCTCTGTGTTACCGACAGTGAGTACATCACGGGTATTTTGGGGATGCTTAAATTGTCAGTGTGTGCTGTGCTATGTATCTGAAATTTACATAATCTAATGAAAGACTACTTAACACCCTATTCTCTTACTCATGTATACTACCCTTAACCTAACATATTCATGGCAAGCTCTCATTGTATAAAGCAGCTCCTTCCTTTTCCAGTTTATTTAAAGTGAGAGGCTAAACTGCCAAAGACTATGATGGAATAAGTCATAAACATCAGTATTCCCAAGCTCAGAGACAAAAATAGATGATAAGAAATATAAAAGCTGCATCAAATTATGTAAAAATTCCAACATGCTCCTCTCTCTATATTCTAATTCTCGTGTACTCAATTTTTGGGTAACTGTGAATTTTTTTTTTAATCACAAGTATGATTCATTAAATGATTAGGCAATGTTGGAATTTTTAAAAGGATAGATTGACCCCCAAGACTAAAATGTTCCCTCAAAAAACTCAGAGATGAAAATGTGGGAAGAGTAGTAGAATGCATGCATATCTGCTTGTCTATCTATCTACCTACCATTCCATAATCAAAGAGTTTAGAAACACTTGGTTTTCATATTTTGTACCTCATCTTCCATCATTTCACCTTTACGTGGGTAACAGGGACATACAAACCACAGTATATGAGCTCACCCTAAATCATCGTGAAATATACTGCTTGACGTCAGCCCAGTGAAAGAAAGACTAGAACTGGCAGGCTCCTGCTGATGACCTGTGACCACACTCACATCTCCTCCAGCAACCACCTGTACACAGGAGAAATATAAAGAGAAAAAACACACGCTCATGTGGCGAGGAAGACATCGTAATTTTTCTTCAAAAAGAGCACTGGGAATAAAATGTGTATTTTATCATACACTTAATCATTTCTGTTAACATAAATTCAGGAATTTCATAAGGTCCAGAGGCCTCTTCCAACTGACACTAAGAATACACTACTAATTCAATTCTACCAAGTTCTCTGATGCTTTTCAAACATGGTTTCACATGCAATTGTTTTCTAAAGATCTTTAGAATGTAAGTCACTCAATCACACCACTTAAAATTTCAGCGATTAATCATTTCCTGCCAAGACCATGAATTTTCCCCCTAAGATATAAAGTATGAAATGATAAATGCATCAGGATAAAATGTGACAGAATGTGTTTCCTATGTACTTTCTTGGAATTCTCAAAGTAATCATTTATGTTCAAGGGAAACAGTAAATACAATAATAGGAGATTTAATCATTTTATAGCTTTAACATTAAATCTCATGTGTCCTCAAGCTACCCATATTAGAAGAGTTGGGATAAAAATCTTACCTGCATTTCAATGGAGCCAGAGGCATTTTTCAGAAAGTTAACTGCCTGGGTGTGAGTCATCCCCTCAGTGGATGTGCCACAGATAGTGACAATCCTATCCCCAACCTGCGAGGGAGAGAAATAGCCATCTGCTACAACAGCCATGGAGAGTGGGATGATTTCCTTCCCTACCTTCCACACCACATATATACTACTAATCAGCAATAGAAATAGAACCAAGGAAACGTCCAATTCCAAGCAGCAGCGACCACAAAGAGAAGCTGCAAGTAATGGCTGAGTTCTATCATCTTTGGTGCAATGGGCAGGGAATCACGCTTGCCTTTTCTTTGTTTCTCCTGGTTAAAACATTACTTCCTATTAAAAGAATACCATATCTGCTATCTTTTGGGAACCAGAATCTCTCTGGATATTATTATTATACACATCAGCTGTGACTCTAAGTCAAGGGTTGGCAAACTACGGCTGACAGGCCAAGACTGGCCCACTGTTTATTTTGGTTAATAAAATCTGGTTGGAGGACAGACATGATTATTTGGCTGCTTTCACAAGGCAGAGTTGAATAGTTGCAACAGGGACACACATGCATGTCCTGCAAAGCCTAAAATATTCATCTCGTCCTTTACAGAAAAGTTTTCTGACCCCTGTGTTACGCTTACAATCTGTTTTTAAGTGCCAGTCATAAATTTACATAGCAAAAGGGAAATAGAACCATTACCGATTTAGACAGTATTTAAATAATGATTATGGTTTGAGACCATTTTTAAGGCATGAGGCCATACAGATTTTACTTTATAGAGATTGAGTTACTTTAATGGAATATTCACATTATTTCAGAACTGGGCAGTTAGCATAAATTCTATCATAGTGCTCTACATATGCAAAATCTCTCAATTTTGAATCAAGCTCTGTATAGTTTCACATTGTAAGTCATGTTTACACTAAACTTTTGCAAAACTGATAAACAAATGCAACATAAATGACAATTTTCAATTTAATAAAGTTAAACCAGCATTTAAACCAAAAAAAACACGTAAAGAAAAAATTTCACTTCATTCTGGCAATACCTTCTGAGAATACCTTCTGTTTTATTTTAACTTCTTCCACAGGGTTTCAAACAAGTAAAAAATATTAAGAAATAACTATAAATCATCCCATTTCATTTACTTGAAAATCTGTATACAACAACAAATTCTCCTCTCAAGCCCTGATGTGGCTGGGTAAGCGGATTTAAAAGTTGACAGACATCTCAAACTGCCTGCAACAGTTGGCCAGAGTCAAAGGGTTTATAAAACCTTTCGACAGATTTGCTAGGGCTACCAGGGCTATCAGTAAAACTTACTCTGAGTTTCTGGGTCTGAGCTGCAACTCCATTCGGGTGCATCATTGCAATAAATATAGGAACATCACCAAGTGGGCTGCCCACTCCTCCAGCAATGCTGATTCCCAATGAGTCAGTGGGTCCCTGCCATTGGACAGACAGAGTATTTTGGTCAAACTGATATTTTTAATTGGATTTTGGTCTCTTTGGCACAATATTCTATAGTTAACTTTGATCTTCTAGATGTGAGGGTGGAAAATGATGCCCAAGAAAACTGTATTACTTTATTTGATACAGGTCCTTAATGTGATTTAGAAAAATAAGCATCTGTTCAGGAGGTAAAAGAAATCAAAACTAAATGAAAATCATGCTACAGGGAATGAGGAAAATCAAGGAAGCTGATGAAGTGAAAAGGAATCAGAGAGACCCGTGTTCAAAGCCAGAAACCCACACTTACAAACGCTGGGATCTGGAACAAGTCCACTGCTTTCAATGAATCCCTAGATCTTCACGGACAAAATGGAGATTACTGTGCCTCTCACAAAGGGCTGCAGTGACTATTAAATGAAATGACGATGGTATGAAGTGTCTACAAGTGTGCTCAGCACTTGTATCTGCTTTTATTTTCTCTATTGTGCGTGGCTATCAGAGGAATCTGTTTCAGGAGAATGGGAAATCTCTGTTGAAGGCAAAGGCTAATTTATCCTAATATGAGAAGTGAGAGAGACCCGGCATTATTTTGCGTGGGGCTGGGTTGATACCATTTGTGGCAATAAAGAGTACACCAAAAATGATTTTTCAAACAAGGAAATTCAGCAAAGACCGCATTGGGCTACTTCCACTGCATATAATACATATTTTATCAGATGGTACTATAAAATAGTAAGGCAGCTAACAGGAAAATACATATGCAGATGCCTTTGGAGTCAACAGAGTTTATATTGTTTCCTCTATCCCAAGTTACCTTTTTAATTTCAACTGCTCTTAATCCCTGTATTTCAGATGCCACTGTAAATAGGAAAAAGATAAAATATGGTTATTAGTGCATTTTTAATGTTAGTTTAAATTTCAGTTGATGTCTACAGCTAGATGGGACTAAGTGAGGTACCCTAATTTTTTTGCAAAGGGGGTTTCAAAGTTACTAGCACACATGATTAAATCTGTCTTACAGGGGGACTTCCCAGTTGGAAAAATGCACGCACCATCCTGTTTCTTCCTTCTTATTTCAAGCATTGCTTACACAACTCCAGAATCCACTTTGAATGAGTTAAGGACAGGATGTGCTTTGGATAGAAAGACATGTGCACAGCTGAGAGAAATAAAGTCATGGAAGCATTAAAAAGAATCCATGGACTTAAGTGCCTAAATTTCTAGAATATTAGTTACATTGCAAACAGAGACTGCCATATGGTTAGTTTCTTCAATTTGAACAACTTTCAACCAATGCTCCAAGCCAAAAAACCCTCTGCCTCATGATTTCATGTAATTAAAACACAGGAAGATCATATTAATTTTATCAACTAAATTTCTTGCAATCTTCATGGAGAAAGAAAGCTTCACTTAATGGGATCTTCTGATATATTGGTGTTACATTAAACAGAAAAAGGGAATAAAAATCAAATACAAAAATCTGCTTCGCAAGAAAAAAATTGCAGGATCCTGATTCTAATGTTTAGTATACCTCGTAGGGAAAACATCAAATGGGAAATGCCGCTATAGGCATTGCTTCATGCTCTTCTGAATTTTTGCACCTATACTAGGGTTTGGGATGATTTAGAGGAAAGAGAGCTTCAGAGGTAAAGTAAAACAGGGGAAAAAATCACGGTTGATGGCCAAAATTCAAACCACTTAAAATTTCAATCCAATCTTACATGCATTCTTCTTTGAGCTGCTTTCCAGTGGCTCAGATGTACTGGATCCCGCAAGTGGAAAAGTGAACGATGACAGGCTCCCTTCACTTATCTACAAATACATAACAGTTGTTTTAGAAAGTTTGGGAAGTAATAATACCCGCTAAATACGACTTATTTCAGAATTCTTTTAATGGACTTAGAAATACTTGTTAAGCAACAGTGGCATTTGGTAATTTGAAGGGCAATCAATATGGAGAGTTTCCACTGAGTTTTCTCTTTTTTTTTTTTCTTTTTTAGGAAGAATTTGTCCAATGACATAAATAAATTAAAGGCAAAAGAACGGATGCAATTGATTCCAACCTTCCTAAAACTTTAGTGGATTTTCATAATCTCACCCAAGCTAATCTTCTCTAAATTTAAACAAATGCTGTACATAGATGGGGACTTCAACAACTGCAGAATTAAGGCCAGTCGACAGGAAACGAATGGTAATCATTCAAGGGTGACTAAGAGGTCCTTAAGGACAGGCTGATAAAAATGGGCTTCTGTCATCAGAAGGCAAGACAAGAGAGGGGCTTACCAAGAGACTCCAGCTATCTCACACCATATTTTATACGTGGTGGCGAGCTTCTACAGTTCACCTACATGGGATTTTTTCAGTTCAATACTGATTGATAAATGTTTGTTATAAAAATACTTTAAACATATGTCTTTGTAGACTTTATATGTATATATTAATAGGTTTACTTTTGAGATTATGGAAAAAGAATCATGTCAGAAAAGAAGAATGGTTGGAATTAAGTTCCTTAGAATGACTCACAAACTACTCAAGAGCTCCATCCACCTTGCTTGCCTGTTCACTCCCATCTCTCGTTCTTCCCTATCACAAACTCTGCACCTCAGCCACTCTGCCAAGCTGCCAGGGGGCCAGGCCTGTGTACATGACCCTGGACAGACTCATGGTCAGGGCCGTCTTTGAGTTCCTTTTGGCCTATGGACTGCATTGCCCTGATGAATTCCACAGCTACCCACCTGGCTGCTTTGAGAAGGTCTCCTCTCCGAATGGAATGGGCCAGCTTTGACTCTTCCGACTTCCAAGGTTACTGTGCCTAGGGAACACTGGGGGGGGAGTTGTTCGATGAAATGTTTAAATAAAATACTACAGTCAGCTTTAGAATTACATTTTACTCTTCAAAACTGGGTTTTTGAAAGGCATTTTCCTTTTGGAATTACCACGGGCAAGGATACCTCCAATCCTTTGTGGAAAAAGGCTTTTCTAAAACATTAAAACTAGTAAAAAAAAATTATAACAACAAGCAGCAGCAGCAACACCCAGTGTCTGTCTTACTGCCTCATGATTTACATGGAGAGCATGTCTGTCAAGGCAAAGAGACATGGAGAATCAAGCAATTATCTCACGAAATACACTAATTTAGATAGGCCAAAAGAACTAAGTACCTCAGATCTTAAAAAACAAAACAAAAACAATAAAATAACCACTACCGCAACAATTCGTTTTGCCCTCAATAGCAGAGGTACTCAGATAATTGGGTAAGCTCCCTACTGCCTCACTGTACCTGAATAGATATATTATAATATACAATACTTAAACAAGCCATATTGCTATAAACACAAAACGAGAATTGAAGACAATTTCCCTGTGGTCCTTTACGAATAAATCATAGGCATGCAAGAAATGCTATACAGTCCAATGTGAAAGTAGCACAATGAGGTGTTTGAGAACTCAGGCTTTTGGAGTCAGATACACTGGTTTAAATCCAGACTATGTGATTTACTAGCTGTGTGAACTTAGCAGATGTTTACCCTGATAAGTCTTTTTACTCTGCATTTTAAAAACAGAGATCATTATAGGTTGTTGTGATAAAATAATCCATGCACAATTCTTATCAAAGTGTCGAGCACAAAGCAGTATCGTCAATTGTGTTGCTTCCAGTTTTCTATTATTACAAACAACACTGCAATGAACCTTATGTACGTGAAGTTTTTTGTGTATTGAGGATTCTGCAAGATGTTTAAATGAAGAAATAACAAGTCAAAACAACAACAAGCAGCAGCTGGAGGTACAAATAGCAAAGCTATATAAATATTTAAGGCTCTCATTATATACTGCCAAACTGGGTTTTTAAATGGTGATTTAACTGGTTCTAAAATTATTTAGGTTATTTTATGGATGTCTCCTTCCCTATCTTTGAGAGGTATCTATCTTCCAGAGTTAACTATCATTGTTAATTTATCTCCTAAAGGAAGCTACTTCTCCTTAAAGAATTCTAATTATTTTTTGAAAACTCTAAGAAGAAATGATAGACTTTAAGTGTGCTTTATTAATAACTAAATTTATATGTATATACCAGATCCTATGCAAACCACAGAGGTTTATAACAAGATGCTCACTTGAAAATCACTCCATGAAGCTAAGCTTAGCCACTGAAGAGGCTCCCACTAGCATCTGAGATCTCTGACATTTCTCCTGCTGTCAGACACTGTCATGAAGTTATGTGCTCATGTTACTGAACATGTGCCACATGACATGGATACTGATGGCGATCGATTTTTAATCCGCACTGAACTACACTTCAGGTCATAAAAACACATGTTAGCTAAAGGAAAACGATGAGATAAACACTGCTTTATTTACTTGTAGGAACACAAATCCCCTCTGGAAACTGGAATATTCCCTGATAGGAAATATGTCTAAACTTCCACAAGTTGTATTTTTAAGTGACTATTCTATATTTTACATTTTTAAAATGAGACTGGATCTGCCTTTCCAATCAGAAAATGATTCTTCATGGAGAGTTTACTCCATGGAGGAAAGAGATTTCACAATGTAAAATGTACTTACGACTAGCAATGATACCTTGGGATGGAGGCCTTATAATTACTGAAATAACAACAATAATAACTGTTGAAGGTACTACCCGGTAAATCTGCATTGCATTGTCTTCATTTCATAAGGATGACCCATCCAACTATGATTTTGCATGTCAAACTTTAAATAGTTCAATAGTTTTGAATCAGAATAAGATGTGAACCAAACATTCTCTTCTGCCATGCAAAAAGGATAAAATCTTTCTTCCACATTCTTCATCTCTGGGGAAATATAAAGATGTCCAATTTAGCGCCCAGTAAGGGGTTAAGGAAGGGGCTGGGACAGGGCAGTCCAGAAAGCATGACTTCCAGAGGTGCCCTTCTTGCCTCCTATGATCTTCCGCCTTTCTGCTGAGTCCCTTTTCAAAGAACACCTGTGCCAGGGAGGAGATTCTTCTCTTAGGCTAGGGTCATATGAATAAATCCAAATATAAATATGGGGGGGCAGGGGAGAACTGAGGTTAAGACTTTTTTTCTCCTTTGTGGACTGAAAATGTGTTTTTCTTTCAAGAAAACAGCCACACAGTAATCACTTTGTGATAAAAGATTTACTAAGAACACAGATACTCAGTTCATAATTCTTACTACTGCTAAATAAATATCTAATAATATAATAAACAGCTGATTGTAAGTTTGTTATTTAGAGATTTATTACTGAAATATGGTGTCTAATGTATAAACATCTTATTTGAGAGAACATATTAAATAAATACGTGTTTGAATGTGGCCGCCCCTCCTTCTCTTACACTATTACACATGAGCATTTGTGACACTGGATTTCTACCTTCAGCAGAGCTGCCACGGCTTCCTGGGTGGCGTGACGGACGTCTTCTCCATTCACCATTAGTATCTGGTCTCCCTGCATCAGTCTTCCGTCAGCATCTGCAATTCCTCCTTTCACAATGTCGGACACAAATACTCCAGTATCATTTCTGCAAATGTAAAATTTTGAATGTCAACATTATTATTTTTTCCCAGCTGTAATGCAATGCTTATTTAATGAAAGGCTAACATTTTACAACTGGAAATTGTACTTCTATTTTTATGACTTTGAAAGTTTTATTGTTTTCAGCAACACTGGTGCAACTATGAGAATTATTTTTTGTAATAAACAGTATCTTATGTCTTTACAATATTTCATAGATTGAACATATCTTTCATAGGCATATTTATTCAACAGTTCTACACTGTGAGTAGAAGTGGCTATTATACTCATTTTATGAGTCACAGTTACTAAATGGCAAAAACAGGACTTGAGAGTCAGTCACTGGGAGCTAAATCTATTGTTCTTTCTACACCATAACGAAGCCTTGAATGGATATTGACCTGTGCCTACATAAATATGTTGCTATTATCACCAGTGTCATTAACGTTACTGAAAATAAATAACGGATATGTATCTCAAACTAAAACCATTTGTTCCTCAAAATTAAGTACCGTTGCTGTGATGTCTCTTCTTTTAAATCATTACAGGTCTAACTTTCATACAAGATAGGTTTATGCAAAATGAACAAATATTCAACTTATTTCAATCTTCCTTTCATAAAAGTATAAATAACTCAAGGACTTCTTGTTGAGATGCAAAGATAACTCTTAGTAGAAACATTTAGTAAAAGTTAAATTGTATCACTTGTTCTTGCTAAGGTCATGACCTCAAACAAGCCCTTTCACCATCTGCTACTCTGCTTTCCCATCTTAAGAATAAAAGTGTTGGAACTTACTGGATGATATACTTTTTAATATTAACTATACATACATATTTAAATAAATGAGGTACTTACTTTATGTATATTCACCAACCTACTACCCTGGCCTCTTAATTTACACTTTCTATTCCCTTCTGATGGTGTGCTCTTGTTCACACTGATCCTTCTCCCTAGAATATCCTCACCCACTTTTGTCAGACCAACTCTCACCTCTCATTTTTGGCTTCATCTCTGGCACCTCTTTATAAAGGGGTTTTCCTAATCTACTTCCCTTAAATAAGGTCGTGCAGTCGGTCCCTTTCTCCTGTGCTTCCATGGATCCCCCACGATGCGTTTCTGTCTCTCATCAACAGATTCCTTTGTTGCAGGAATATATTTAATACTCATTTACCAAACTGAGTTTTTGGATCCGTGGATCCAGGATCCATGTCTTATTTACCTCCGTTCCCCAGAACCTCATGTATCTCCTGGCACCCAGCAGGCCCTCAAAAGTACCAAATGGCTTTTTGTCTAGTACTTTCAAAATCCCCCAAAATACTGACTAAAAAATTTCAACACCAATGTCTTCTGATGTTCCACTACTGCATGGGCTGAAATAGCTACCTACAGAACACTAGCAGTTGGGAAAGATTCTACTGCTGCTAGTACTCTTCCAAGGAATTTAAATTCAATCATTTCCAAGAGGTCATTGCATTTGCCCTGATCAGTCATACCTTTTACCAACAATACTCAACCCCAAGCCTTTGCCCGGCTTCTTCTGCAGCTCGATGGTGAGGGTGTCGTACACATCCTCCTCTTTGTACGGGGCCTCATCTCTGTAGAGCGTCAGGCGCACCCTTTGTGGTGTTTGTCTCAGCACATTTATTGCTTCATCATGTGTGGCCTTTCTCAAGTCAATTCCATTCACCTGTACAGAAATGGGACACAGAGGGTGAGGAACCAGGTGAGTTGAATAAAAGGAAAAAAGATAGGGAGAAGGGAGGGAGGAGGGAGAGGAAGGGAAGGAGGGGGGGAAAAAGAAATAAGCAAAGACCATCCTCCCCAGAGTAGCCTTTTCTTTGTTAGTTGTAAAGTTCAAATGCACAGCATTCTGTACCTCTAAAATCTGATCTCCAGCCCAGAGTCTTCCGTCTTTACATGCTGCTCCTTCTTCGTAAACTTCATGGATAATAATGGCACCCTAAGGGCACAAACAAAACACAGCCATACTTTATACCATTCTCCCTAGGGAGGGTGAGCAGAAATGGAGTCAAAGCACACTTCACTTTTAGAGACAGTGATAAGGGTTATACACTCACTGCATCCGTATGTGAGTCGCATATCAAAATTGAAAGAAAAGCATAAGAAGACAGTTTTTGCTAAAAGGCTCAAAGAAGCTTACATTTCTTTCACATGATAGGGAAGTTTAAAGAAAAAAATTATAAAATATATAAATCACCCACATACACATATATAATAGATATACATCACCTCATCATCTTTCCTATCCACAAAAGGAATGGATTTTAAAAGCATTTCTGACGTTTAGAAATTTTTATCTATAAATTATCCAAATTTTCAGATTTCTCTCAATATGAGTCTAACCCAAGAGTATCCAGTCAGTAAAAAGAAAATTAAAATATGGCAAGAATAAACTAACAGAAATATTTTGAATCTAAAGGTCACAGTCACAAGTATAAAGAAATATTATTAAGTCGGTGTTGGCTTACTCAAAATAAAAATCCCAGTAGGCAGCTGAGTATCTGCCCTATAAATTAAAATAACAATGAATGATACATTCTTCTAAGCCTCTGTATTTCCTTTCATAAAACTGATGGAAATCTCCCTGACAATGATCTCTCAGGGCTCACTGAAGAGGCTGCCTGTGTATGTGGAGCATCTCTGGCTGTGTCCTCACCAGCAGTGTGTCAGACCCCCCAACGATGCTCAGGCCCAGCCCTGTCCGCCCTTTGGAAATCTCAATTGTTGTTTCACAGCCTGGGATGATGGGGCAGGTTGCAGGATCAGAAGCAAAGATTGCTGGTGTTGATGACCTGCTTGTACCTAAAAATAAGTTAAAAGTGAAATGAAATACAAACAAAAATTGATTGGAAGGCATATACATCAAACTCACCACACTGGGTGCCTCTGGGGGATGGAGCAGAAACATGGGCCCAAGTTCGGGACAAAGAAGACTATATAATTCCACCTTACTCTTTTAGTTATATTTAAAACTATCCAACAAATGATTAAATCGTTATTGTTAATTTAGGGTGGTGGGTACAAAATTACCTGTTATATTAGTTTATGCAGTATTCTGTATTTTTTTAAATTACTGGAGGTAATGGGTAAAAGGAATGAGAACAGAGAGTTGAACTGAACCTCTAGTTCCACTTTGATATTCTACGTTTCATGGGACCCAAACAAACTTCTTATGAAATTATGATTTGTAAAACTCAGAACTGAGATATGTGGTGGAGACCTAACTCACATTCAGGGAAGACGACAAAACACAAAGGACATCAGTAACTCTGGTCATAGTGCCTGCCATTCAGGGCTTTTTAGATTTTTGATTTGGTTTTCCTTTTCATCTTATCTTAGAGCATCTCTACTTATGTAATCAAATCTGAGCATACAAGCAGCTGGATTTAATATCTGAGTTTATAAGACATCAAGTGAGACCCACTTGCAGTTTCTTTCCTTGTGTCTCAATGTTTTATGAACTCGGATATTAAATCCTGGTGCATAAATGCTCAGAATTAAATAAATAAGATTAGATTATGAAAAAATAAGGAGAATATAATTTTACACTTTGTTTTATGAGAGTCTTCACATCATATGTTTTGTGATATACCAAAAAGCATAGAGCAAACGTCATATTTTGGGAAAGCTGGGATACTTGATAGATTAGCTTTAGAAAAAGTGTTCTCTTTCTAGGAATCAGAGGCAGACTATTTTCTTGCTCCTGAATGGTAAGAACAGGTGTAACATATTTTCTTTTATGTTATGTTTCCATTTAGCATTTTATATTTTTATAGACAATGCTATTTAGGGATTACTTAAAAATGAAAAATGAAAAAAATTCCATATATTTTTTTAACATTTTAGTGAATTAGTATTTCTAAATAAAGGATTGCTTTCATCAGATATTTATTACTTTAAGATTTTTTAGACAACAAGGTCCAACTGTATAGCACAGGGAACTACATTCAATGTACTGGGATAAACCATAATGGAAACGAATATAGAAAAGAATATATATGTATATGTGTGTGTGTGTGTATTTTATATATATATATATATATATATATATATATATATATATATATATATAGCTGAGTCAGCAGAAATTAACACAATATTGTAAATCAACTATACTTCAATAAAAAAAAGACTTTTCAACCAACTATATTACAAATGTTTTAAACTGCTGTTTCCTTAAAAACCTGTTCAAAAGAACTGAATGTTTCAGTCTGGAGGCCAAAAGAGATTTTTTTCCCCAGTTGCAGAAAAAAAGCAATGTTTTTTTTGTTTTTTGTTTTTTTTTCTTCTTCGCAACACGTGGGCCTCTCACTGTTGTGGCCTCTCCCGTTGCGGAGCACAGGCTCCGGACGCGCAGGCTCAGCGGCCATGGCTCACGAGCCCAGCCGCTCCGCGGCATGTGGGATCCTCCCGGACCGGGGCACGAACCCATGTCCCCTGCATCGGCAGGCGGACTCTCAACCACTGCGCCACCAGGGAAGCCCCAAAAGCAATGTTTTTAAGTACTTTTATTTTCAATGCTGCAAAGCTTGAAATTTATTCTTTTATTAAACGCCAGTGTAATTTTTCTCAAAAAAGTAACTCAAAGGAATAATTTGCCTCAATATACTAGACTGGCATTTTAATGATACACAAAAGTTTCATTCCGTGCTCTACATACAACTGTTTCATCTACTTTGACAGTATCTACTATTTACACTCAAAGGATACAACTCATATCAACTACATATATGTGCATTTTTAAGAGTCTGATGTAGTGCCAGGCAATGTTGACTTCACACCAGTGAAGTGGTATCACTGTATCCATTTTAAAATAAGAATACTGAGGCTTTGGGAAGTTAAATTACTTGTTCAGTAGTATAAAAAAAGGAATGTACAAAATGGTGTATCTAATGTATTAGTAAGATACCTGGAATCACAGATATCCTTAGCAAAAGATCCTTGGAGAGCAAAGAGTACCACTCCCTTGTCTTAGAGATGAGCAAGCTGAGGCTCAGAGTGGCTGCATGGCTTTCCCAAGGCGCTATGGATGGTTAATGTACAGCAGGCAGATCCCCTGCCTCACAGTCCAGTGCTCTTGCTTCAGGAGCCCTTCGCTTTGTACCACCCTTTCACCAACAGGCTCCCTGACTACGGCCTCTCAAGCAGTGGGCTACATACAGGCAGGGAGCTCCCACATAGGGACCCGATACTGAGTCTGAATGCGTCATACGCACAGGACTAGCAGGAGACCAGCCCTTACTTCGGATGGGCTCTGGTTCCGGGGAGCCAGACGGCGGGACCATCAGAGACTGGGGGCTGCTCTTTTTTTCTCCATTGGCTGTACCAGCTGCTGAAGCAACAGCCTGGGAATCTGGATTCTCAGCACGAATGGTCAGTTTCACTGTTGTCCTCGCTGTCTTCAAAAGGCTAATAAACTGGCAGGGTGTTGGTTTAGAGGGGAAATAAAATTTACAGGCAAATTAGTAGACTTATACTTCCACTATTATAGCTGGAAACTAGAACCATCTATGGTTGAGAGAAGAGTCAGAGGCAAATTCTTTCCCTGTCAGGACTTGAGTGGTCAAGCAAGAATGGTTGCAGTTCCTTTCTAGTTTCTCCAATTCCCTGATACTGATTAAGGCCACAGTTAATTTCTGCTGTAAGTCTAGTTCTGACCATATTCTTCATTATATAAGTAACGGGCTTTCAACTTTTTACATTTCTAATTAATACTGCCCAGTTCTCTGGATTCTTACAACCTTTGAAGACATATGGGGTGCTTTACCCACTTCTGATTCTACAGAGAATGTGAAGCAGTTTACACAAACATTTTTAATAATATGGAAACACTCAGGTTAAAAGCAAGATAAGGAACACTGTGCAACAGAAGAATAAAGCCAAATGGCAAGTTAGAACATACACATGTGAGTTAAAGGATCAAACCCATACAATTATTAAAACTGAATTTAAAAATGGTTTAAGCATCCTGCTGGCCAGTGTAGAAATGGAAACATTGACACTCCATATCTCAAGAAAAATAGGGTTTTTTTCCTAGCACTTATGAAAGGCCTCAAATGAGACTCCTGGTAAGTACGGTATTAACATCACTTTTGAGGAGGAAGAAACTCAGGCACAAATAACTGTTTAACCCCAATAAAAGTTATACATTTAATGGTTGAGTTTTAAAACCTGTTTATAAAGCAATATACATAGTGGATATTTTATAGGAGCAAACATCCATTAAAAAATATTCCTTTAGTTTTAACACTAAGCTGACCTTTGTTTAGAAGTTCCAAGTTTTCCTAAGGAAAAACTGAAATGATATCTATCAAAAATGCTGACTGAATCCTGAATTTATCAGGTAACAAAAAATATCTTAACATCATCTTAATTGGCAAACAGAAAGTAGAAATTATATAAGTTCCAAAGAATTTCTTTTCTTCCTTGCAGATATCTGTCTAAAATAGCTACACAGCTCTGATTCCCTATGACTGACCCCCCCTCCCCACACACGTTTAGCCATGTTCAAGGATGAGTTTATGGTATCATCTGCTTTCTTTTGGAAAAGTACCTTTTCAACAGGATAGCCAACAACAACTTCATCATCTACAGCCAAAATCTGATCTCCAACTTTGAGCCGTCCATCCTAGATGGAAATATGGAAGATTTTGAGTGAATTTACAGAAAGAATTCCCTCCCCACCACTTTCTGAGAGTGAGAAGAGGGAAGGCTCACCCTGGCTGCTGCCCCGTGCTCTGTTAGACTCTTTATGATGACCCCGCTGAGTGTATCTTCTTCACTGATGGCAATGCCCAAACCCCCCTGATCCTAGAGAAGCAAAAACAGAAACACTCAGAAAACATGAAACAGGTTAAATTTATCCAAATGGAAAGGTATGTGACTGAAACTTCTGAACACTGTCTTCTTACCCAAGGGCTAGAAAAGAAACCTGTTCTAAAATCCACTATTACAGGGCTTCCCTGGTGGCGCAGTGGTTGAGAGTCCGCCTGCCGGTGCAGGGGACACAGGTTTGTGCCCCGGTCCAGGAGGATCCCACATGCCGCGGAGCGGCTGGGCCCGTGAGCCATGGCCGCTGAGCCTGCACGTCCGGAGCCTGTGCTCCACAGTGGGAGAGGCCACAGCAGTGAGAGGCCCGCGTACCGCAAAAAAATAAAAAAAATAAAAAATAAAAAAATCCACTATTAGAAATCTCTTCTTAAGCAAACTTTCAATTATTTTAATGGGATTAAATTCTCCTCCATCAAATAAACAGTCAAATGTTTTCACTCCTCCCACATGTCCACTATCTCTAGTATCTTTAGCATATATATCCAGTAACATATCTCTAGTAACTCTAACAAAATATCTAGAGAACTAAAATGTATTCAACAATTTAATGACTGTACAACGTCTGAGAATTTAGCTCTGTGTAACTGGCTAACCAAGTGATTCAACACCAAAATATCCTCCTTCTTCCTCTTTCTGGCCTACAGCTTAGAGATAACCGCTAACACTGGCCCCTTCATCCCTTTCTGCTGTCCTCCCTCCTTTAGCAGACAGACTGCCATGACTGCTCACATGCTGTCCTTTCTGGGGCTGAATACCCAGACTGGTTACTTCAAATACTCGTGTTCTGATGTGGTGCAGAGTGAAAATTCTCTTAACTCTGAACCCAAAGACCTGCACTGAAAACCTGCCAAAGCTAGAAGAGCTACACCTACTTTTGTCTATATTTTCCACACTTTTTTTTCATGAAAAAACCAAGTGTTCCATAACATTGGGTTTTACCTTTTCTTAATGTTTACGTGAACAGAATTACCATAGGGTTTTACACATTTCATTCTGGTTAGAGCTAGCAACCTTTCTCATTAGAGTTTGCACCTAGGGAGATGGAAAGCAAAGAGAGAAAAGGGAATCTTGCCATGGTTTCTCTGAAGTGTATACATGAGAGCAAAGGTTGCCACCAGACATTTAAGATCACGACAGTGAGATTAGCCTTCACCATCATTTTAAAGATTATCAACACTGTGGCTTTGCAATGATGATTAATGCTTGACGACTTTCCGACTGTCACTGTGCATCCTCTCTGCCACTGCTCTTTTCACGTGTATACAGAGAAAATCACACGCTTTCAGGGAAAGCAGAGCTCAGCTGTAATTTCCTTTCTGGCTAGCTCTAGAAATTTGGATACGTTACCTAACCTATCTCTTAACCTCAATTTTCTTATCTCCAAAAAAAGGGAAAATAATTCTTGCCAACTACAAGTTTGCTGTGAGGATCATGTGTAGTAAGAAAAGGCTTAAAAGCCTGATACACTATGCAAAAGTGTTGCTATCACACACACATTCCTTCTACTTATAACTCTACAGGATATAATCAAGTTGACTTCAGATAAAGTGCCTAAACTTGCCAGCATTTTGAAACCCCGAACTCTGATCTAGTGGTCAAAGAATCAGGCACACTGAAGAGGAAGGTCAACGTGCTATGAGACTGACAAGTCTCAATGCTGATGCCAAATGTAAAAAACTGAGCTACCCTCTATTTGGGACACTCCACACCAATGCTCTTTCCTACTACCACAAATAAATATTCGTTTGAATAAGTAATACTCTATATCTACCATGACTGTATGTACTCAATTCTGAGATTTGATTTTATTATTGTCTATTCACTTAACTGTAGTCAGAAAAGTACTTTACTAAGTACAGACGGCATTTGCCGGTTGTCTACCTAACATCCGTTCTCGTCGTACTCCTTTATACAAACTCAGACTTCCACTAGAATATCCAGTCCCCTCTCCCACTGCTGCCTCAAACAACCCTCTCTTAAATGGCAATAGAATGAGGGATTCTTGAATGGAAGTGTATGGACTTCTTGATAGAAAAAGCTTTAATAACTTCTTTTCCCTCTATCCACAACACAAACTGCCCACGATGACTTTTCTTAAACGTATATGATAAGACCAGAGTAATCCATTTTTGTAGTTATTTTTTAAAAAGAAATCAAACCAAGAAGAGTCACAGTATTTTTTTCCACTAAATGCTTAACAAAATCTGATCACATGCCAGGCTTTATGCCCACCACTTTATAAACAACTCACTTAATCTTTATAATTACAGTATTATCAGAGGTAATACTATCATCTCCAATTTATAGGTAAGAAAATGGAGGCAAAGCAAGACCACACAATGTGTGAAGTCTGGACCTGATGAAACAAAGATTCAATTCAGACAGACTGCCTCGGGACGCCCTGGAGCTGGGGAGTGGCAGAGCAAGCACCCCTTTCCGCTGCAGCATTTCACGTTCAATCCCTCTATCCCACCACACTACCTCCTCCCTTCCTCTCCTCTTCCCTGATCAGGTCACTACTCTTTCTGCTTCTACTCTGCTCATCCACTGCCCACCTGCATTCCAGCATAAGCCTGCAGCACTTGAAAACATTTACAGGTGCTGTTCAACATCTGTTCAACAAACCACTTCTTTAAAGTGGTCACCTGAACCTAAGGCTCAGATCTTTGCAAAAGCAAATACCTCAGGGATGCCTATCGGTGAGACTTCTAGTTATCTGAGCTTTCGGTTTCACGAAGGACAAAGACAATAACTTCCGTTTCTTTATTCTTTTTATTTCCTCCATAGCAGGTCCTTGGTAAATAAATCAAAGGAGAGATCACTAAATGTCATACCTTGGGATAATCATAAAGGCAGGAAAAGCTGGGTCCCTGCCCAAGTATCAATTAGCACAGTGGTTCTCAAACTTTAGTGCACACTGGCATCACAGAGAAGGTTTATTATTAAAACACAAGATGCGGGGGCACCCCCCAAAGCTACTCATTCAGGAGGTCAGGGTGGGCCCACACACCTGTAGTTCTAACAAGCTCTCAGGTGATGCTGATGCAGCCCACTTTTGAGAACCAGTGAATTTAAACACCAGTGTCAAGGAGGTCTCATCATTTCACTCCAATTCAAAGCAGATTTACCTTGGGAAGCTCCAGATGTTGCACGTTTGGAAATGAACTGAGGTCCACAGCTGCATCGGAAGTAGTAACACTCGGTTCAGCCTGACAGAGGGAAAGAAATGACAAAATAGGCAACTGAGTGTTATGTAGTTTTGTTTGTTTAAATACAGGGACTACTTAAACAAAATTATTTCATATGCTGTAATTCCTTATTACTATTTTATTATTTCATGACATTTATGAACATTATATTCTCTTTAAAATACGAATGAGGTGTGATTAGACAGCAATTATTTTGGAGCACAAAGACACAAGGTGCTCCTCAAGACTGCCTGGGTTTACTCCACAGTGCTATCTAACAAGAACCCAGCTCCAAACGGTGCAAGCACTGAAACACAGAACACCAGCAGAGGCACCATTCACTATGCTTTACTGTGCTGGTCATCAAGTGTATTTAGGAGCTATTAAATGTTTTACCTGAAAATTACTAAAATCCATTTTCTTAAGGGACATATTTGGTACAACTCATAGGAAAATAAATTTTTCTCCCTTATAATCTTGAAAAACCACTTGACTCAGTTCACCATTATGATCAGTGAGGTAGTTCACCAGCATGAGACAATGATTTCTGCATCTTATGTACAGAAAAACCCAATGTATAGATATTAATTTAGGGAAGAGCGTTTCCATTTCTATGCCTTTTCCCACTGATAGTTATCATGGTTCATCTAATTTTAAGCTTTTCTCTCTCTCCTGTCTCCTTTTACTCATCATTCTAAGCATGTATCCAATGCATGTCCAAATCAAAACAAAACTCCCCCCAAAAACTCAATTTTTTGTCACCCTCTAGCCATTGCCTCATCTTTCCTAATTTCTTATCCATCATTTGCTTTCTCAAAATCACTAATAATTTCCTAATTGGGAAATCCAAAGAACTCTATTCACCTTCTCACTTGAGCTCCCTGCAGTATTCAAGGCTGTGGAATATACCCTTTCTCAACGGGGCTCTCCTCAGCTGCTGTGCAACATGCCCGCCTGGTTCTTCTTCATCTCTGACCTCTCTTTGTCAGCCTTCCTCCTTACTGTTGATATTACACATTTCTGACCTGGGCCCTCTTCTCTAAATGTTCGCCATAGGCCAGAGCCTCAGCTCCCATGGCTCCCAAGTCGGCATCTATGGGGATTCATCTCTAAACTCTACACCAGACGTCTGCATGGACACTCCTACCAGGCTTTCCAACAGGCACTTCATTCCTAAGTTGCCTCAGAGAGAATGTTCTCTACTTTTTTTTTTTTTTTTTTTTTACAAATATCTGCTTTTCTTTTTTATTTTAATGAAAGTTAGCCATCTATCGAGTCACTAAGTCAGATAACTGGAAGCCTCATACCTCTTGTCTGCATCATTCACCAGTTTATTCTCAGCCCAAAACACAGAACCTATTACAAGGCAGATACTCACAAATATTTGTCGGATAAACAGATTATCAACCAGTCATTTTTCCTCACTGAGTATATTTAGTTAGGGATGAAGTAATGCCAATTTGGGTCCTAAATATCTGACATAACCACTTCTTCTCTCTCTCTTTTTTTTTCTGCATTTGTTCAGGCCCTCATTATCTATCCCCTGAACTACTCCAATAATGTTCCTACTCCCTTTAACTTAACTTCTCTGCCCTGCAACCTGTGATTTTTCTCTGCACCATTTCCAGAGAAGTTTTTAAAAATATAATTTTCATTCTTTGAATTTGCAAAGACATGGCCTCAAAGACAAAGTCTGCACCATGATCCCCATGATCCGACCCTACCCATTCCCTGCCTCCCACCGTTAGTAACACTCTGCAGTTATCAATTCTCTTCACTTGCCAGAGCCTCCAGGCCAGTCCTCAATCCACGTGCTCTGCCTGCAATGTTTATGGCCCCCAAGTCATCTACTTCCAATATACACTTCATGTGTAACCTCCCCTATGAAGTCTTACTCTCGCTTTCCCTCCAGAGGTAAAACTGTCAACTCCTTTTCTACCTTCATTATTCCCTTTGCAGACTCTACTAGTAGCCTTCATGTAAGCGGTGTGCTTATTTACATGAGTGTTTCTTATACTAGGGTATAAACATCTTGGGTGCCACGGCTATGTCTTACTTATCTTTTATATCCCTGCAAGAGTTCTGTAATTGTTAGCTGAATTAATAAGTGGTGTATCAAGCAAATCTTCCCAGAAAAACAAGCATAAGCTACATACCTCCTTATTTTGAAGATTCTCTGAGGTAGCAGGCAAAGGTTCCACTGTATGCCCAGGACATACGGCCATCTGACTCACTGCATCTTTACTTCTAAAGGAAAAAAGCACTGACCTATCATATCATGAGCATTCATATGATTTTCATTCTTTAGCTTGAAGACTCAGATGATTAGAGAAAATTCTGGGACCTGGAACTACAACACTCACACATTTATATATGTTTTATTTTCATTCAAAAGAATTAAGAATTGAAAGGCGAAGGAAAAATATTTAATAAACCAGAAAAAATGCTCACCTGATAAAAATTATTTTTACTTTAGAAGGGGCACATTTGATGATTGATGAAGCATTCTGATGACTTCTTCCATATAAAATTTGACCATTGATCTATGAGAAATAAATATCATTAACTGAACCTAGAATTTTAACTTCACACATTTTGATCATCCTATCTAATGAAAAGCACATTTGTTATCTAATGAAAAGCACATTTGTTTCTCCCTTTAAAATATTATATATATTTTTCTTCCTAGAACATGAACCTGACTTTGATGGTGAGAAAAGAAAAGCTCGTGTTTAAAGCCAACATTAAAATAACATGCATGTAGTCTGATCTCCATGGACTAAAGAGACACCACTTGGACTGACTATAGGACAGTATTCAGGCAGGCGACAAGCTTCTAGAGTGCTTTGTACCAAGCAGGGGCTCTGTGGAAGCACCTGTGACCCGCACAGATCATCCTGGGAAGGCCCTGACTGTCATGGCTCCTAATTAATCTCAAAACTCAAGGCCTGGGAATAGGCCACTGGGAGAAGCAGTGCCAGGGGATTCAGGGTTTAGGCAGCAGAATGTGCTTAAGCAGCACAGTACCTAATGGAAACTGCCAATCATCCTGTCATTTAGCCACTGCTGACTGAGCCTCCCTAGCCAACAGGGAAACACACGAGGCATGGTTCAAGCAGCGTAAAGACACATGGAGCCCAGCCTACAGGAGGCGAGGACGGACAAATCAAGCAAACACAATTCTAATACTGTAAAGTATGGTCCACAAGTTTATTTTGCTCGGCGGGCTGAATTACTGTGTTTGTTATTTAGTCTCAAATCTGACCCCGCCACGCCCCACCCCCATGACGTCTACCATTAGGGATTCAACTCCTAGAAGGTTCAGTGGATCAGTCTCATTACCAGGGCATGATTGGCCATTTGGTTTTTTCAAAAGCTCCTAATAAAAATGCAGCACACAAAAAAAATGTATTTGAAGTGTGATCTTTATTACTGTCTTGGGGCAAAAATTGTTTTTCGTGCTATATAGTCACAACCTTTTAATGGAAGTTAATGGGAACATGGGCTGCAGTTAGTAGAGATTTGGTCTAGAGCCAAATTTGCTGCAATGTATCTATTTTATTAGAGAAGCGGTAGTTTTCTCAGTCATCATATGAGACCCGGGTGGATTTTCCGGAAACTGATGGTTCCACTGCACCAATTCAGCGAGAGTAAATTCAGTGCTTTCCACAAGAACTTACCTCTAGAAGCTCATCTGCAATCTGCAACCGACCATCTTTCCCAGCTGCTCCATTTGGATCAATCCCCACTATAAAAACACTCATCCTGGACCGGTCTTTGTTCCCAGCAAGACTCAGACCCAAACCACTACGACCCTTCTCCAGTTCAATCATATGTAGCTCGCCTGTTAGGGTTCCATAACGCTGTCTGATATTTTCTACACACAACAAGAACAAAAAACCCACAGATAGTAAGAGCTAATTCACAGCCAAACGCTTTACTATGGAAGGTTATTTAGGATGGCATCATAAGGGCATATTTGTACCAAAATGAAATCCTTAGCAGTTAAGAAAACGCTAAATAGACTGGCGGCCTGGGCGTCAAGACTGGTTTCCTGGAGCACCCAATCTCTGAGGAATTTCTCTGCATCCAGCGTGCAGAGCACAGTATCTGATTAATCAGTTCACCTGGGGTGGTCAGGCCCAAAGAAGTGATCCACATTAACAAACTCTCAAAAGACTGTGATTAAAACAGAAAGTTACTTTATCATTTGCAGAGAACAGAACATCCAGAGGACTTGTCTCTACTGGTCAGTGGAAGCTTTTCTTCCACAGGGAAATCTACATGACATGTCACATCATGTTGGGTGGTGCTCGGTACAAAGATCCAGAATAAAGGGGATGGGTCTTCTTATGGCACAGAGCCACCAGGCCACACACACTGATGTACCTGCTGTCACTGAATGAGACCTTTCATACCTCACATCCCACGTGTTCAAGAGGTAGAGTTTATTCTTTAATCTGAGAGGGCAAGGCCACAGGTAGGTGCCCCAGGCCCAGATGCACAACCAGCCAGTGGCCAACGCTAATCACCAGGTACGTGAGGGAGCCATCCTGGAGGTCCAGCCCAGCTGAGCCCAGTCAACCACAGCACCTTGACAGGTTAATAATAACTTGTTTTCTTAAGCCATTAAGTTTGGGGTGGCTGTGACATGGCAACACATGAACATTCCATTTGATGTTTTCCTCAGAGCACATTCTGGCCACCCTGATGGATTAGCAAAACATTCTAATTTCATTAGAAATACACTGAGAAAAGTGCAAACTTTACAAATCATTTCTTAGAAAACATTACTATTTGGCTAATGTCATGCATTCTATGTTGATTCTTAACTGCGTCAATTTCATAAATTGCCGTGTCCTGATTCCTTCTTGAATCTTAGCAGCACAAATTTTGTGCTCTGTACTTCCTAAGAGCATATACTGTAGTATTCTTGAAAGAAATAATTACAGTTTTAAATGAAACTTTTTAAAGCACTGACACAGAACTTTGAGCTTAATATTTCCCTGTAAAATGGCTTATTTCCTTAGGAAACGGAGATACACCCATGATCCTAATAACAGCTGCCTTCGAATGCTTCCTGTGCATCATTATGGCTCCTCAAACATTATCTAATTCACTGTTAGCAACAGGGAATGTAGGAACTGAATTTTAAAAAGGGGGATATCACCAGGCTGAAACTTAGAGGCAGTTAAACAACTTCCCAAATGTCCCAAGGTTGTATCTCAACAATTATACTATGTTACCATCTTAGTACAGAAAATACCTAAAATCAAGGCTGTTCCACCAGCAACAACAAATAGATTTTTACAGTGAGGAATCTGAGGCCTAGAGGGGGGTGACGACTTGTTCGAGACCAAGAGATGGCTCATCCAGTTCAGCTTCTGAAAGAGCGCCCTGTCCTTTTTAACTCTCATACAAATGGCAAAGTGGGCTTGAACAGGGATGCAGATTTAAAAAAAGAACATGATTTCATGTCTCAGGAATGTGTGTATTCAAGTATGACGAACAGCAGTTTTTTCCACACAAAACTGCAGCATGTATAACCGAAGGTGAAACGTACTTATTCATCCAGGACATAAGCCTTGAGAAACCCAGAGCTACTTTAATACCTCTTATAAGTCAATGCATTTCAAAAAGACAACTTACTCCAGCTGTAACCAAACTCATCCTCTTTGTCCACATCTGCTGAGATTTCACTTGCCGATGACTGTGCATGATCCTCGCTCATTTCTGCAAATGCTGGAGGAGGGGGCGGAGGCACACTGCACAGCGGAGCCTTTTCTGGCTCGGATTCTGACTGACTGGGAGCCTGTGGGAACAAGAAGAATGCAGTGGGTATGCAGTCTAAGGAAGGAAGACTCAACGGAAAGAAATAAGTCTGCAATGTCAAAAAAAAAAAAAAAGAGTAGCTTTAAAATATCTCACATATTAAATAATGGGAAAATATACATATATAAAAAAATGGTAGAAAGGATTCAGGTAAACTTTAAATACACTAAACAAAATAGTATGTTCAGAGCACAATCCATTAAATGGTTATATGGTATTTTAAGGTGAAGAATTAAAGGCTTAAATAAGATGAAAAGTTGTACAAACTTGCTTTTTTGGAAAAAATATGCTCATTCGAAAGTTATCTGGGCAAGATTTTGGGGGTCTAGGAAAGGCTTCCAAGAAACTAGAAAAAAATTAATGAAGTTAATCATATAATCAAGCAAAGCAGTTCAAAGCTTGTTAGTGAGAAGATATTTAAGGAATTTTTTATTTCTTCCTGAATCCTCTCTCAAACTGACTTGTAACAAATTCATGAAAATGAGCATTGCACATGCAGGGTTCATCTACCAGGGAGACTGTTAGTAAAGAGCACACAAATTCAGATCTCAGGGGTCTGGTTTTAAGGGACAAAACCACCGGCCCCTTACCAACGTAGCCCTAAAGGAAAATGGGAAAACAGGGTTGAATACTTCATACAAACCCCAAGTTTGGCTGGTATATTTGCTGTCACTTAGGGCTACAAGTCTTATTTCAAAAAAAAAAAAAAAAAGGACTTGGTATCATCAGGTTCTTTTTTTCTTTAATTGAAACACAGTTGATCAAATTTTTATATTATAGATTATCAAGCAGAATATTAGAGTTAGAAAGGTCCTTAAGTCATTTTATTCATTTATTCATTTTGCAGATTAATAACCCAAGGCTGTGAGATGTGAAAGATTTTGTTCAGAATCACCCAGTGATACTAGACTTCTTTTTGCTTAATTCTTAACCTAATCCAATGCACTTTCCATTATATCATGTTGTCTCCTCCAATTTCTACAGTTAAGACAGAGAGTACCTAACTCAAGGGTCAGAGATACCCAGCTAAAGTTCCAACATTGCGGTCAGGCTGTCCCTGATGCCTTGAACATACATTTTTCCTTCCTTCTTTGTTTTACCTTTTTTTTTCCTATATAAAAATCCCTCTGATATACCTTATTTTGTTTTATATGTGTATATCTGGAAAAAGATTGTCACTAAGAAATATTTCTTAGAGAACACACTAAATGACAGGCATGTACAAATACTTAAGAATAATTAATGTCAAGAATCAAAATATACCTAAAAATGAAACTACAGGGCACTGAATGTGATCTTTCTTTGATGATTCAGAAAACACTTTGGATGCTAAGCTACCCCAAAAATGATCCTGGCAAACATGAATTACTATTTTTCCGGCAAAGCACAGGTGAGCTGATTTTTAGACACTTAGGGGCAACAGATTTTTCAAGTCACAGAATCTGCTGCATTAAAATGTTTGGTTTACATACCATTGGCCAAACAGACAAAAACTACTAATGGAAACAGAATCCTTGTTATCCTCCCAAGTGTTGTGCCATAAAACTCTCAAATTAGCAAATGTACAAATAAATATAAACAGACAAATAAAAAACTTCATTTGATCCAATGGAGGTTCATTAAATACACTAGGGTAGGAAGGAACATGTAATTTAGAATTTTTCTGGTTAAAAGTTTTTAAAAAATTTACCTCTCTAACAATGGAAAATGTGAGAAAACATGAATTAAGCCCATTTCATTTTTAAAAAGTGGAACAAAATCTAATATAAACTTGCCATAATTTTAATAAATTTATGGATGCATATTTTATAGATCTTACTCTCTGCATAACTTTTCTGAGCTGTTATTTTCCTTAAAAACAAACAAACAAACAAAACCTGCTTGTCTAAAAACTATTCAGAATCTTACTTAGGCAGAACATTTTCGTACTGTGAATGAACTCAAATGGTGCCCTAACATAACTGATTAATCATAAAGTCAATACAAGCCTACATTTACTAAAGGGGCAACTAGGTGTTCTATTTTATTACCCCTGATACTCTCATTCTTACTGAGATCATGTAATTTAGCTTGCTGTTGACACTTCTTAAAATTTACCAGTGAAAATACAACTCTTTAACAAAGACCATTTAGCCTTCATTGGCAAAAATGCAAAGTGTACTTGAAATCATTCCATGCCATGTATGCACACAAGTATAACGTACACACACAGCACACTGTAACACACCCACTTACTTGTGAAAATTTCACATTAAGACAAACCTTAAATGGTGTGGGAGCAAAAGGGTTAGTTGGGGAACAACGGAAGAGAACTCTACTTGAATTCTGTAATGCCTACAGTAACAGAAAACATATTCCTTCAGATATAGCATCTTTGGTTATCCATATTACAATAACATGAAAAATCCAATGAATATTCATAAAATGCTTCCTGAAAAAAATTAACAGCTTTCTTCCTTTCACGATCAAATTATAGTATACAAGTTCTTGTAAGTTTTTGTTTCAATTTTGGATTTATAATTTCATCAGAATATGAGAATATCCAAGTATAGATTTACAAATGTTGAAACAGTTCCATGTTTCCTCGTAAGGCATTTACACGGACATACTTTATGAATATTCAACAAAATCCTGCATATACACAATTATGTATGGAGTGATTAACTAACAGAAGAGCTTTTAGGACTACCTTGTATAAGTCTGAGAAGGATTTAAACCAATACAAGGTTTTTAAAGAAATTATGTGTGAAAGTAGCTCATACATTTAGCAACTAACAAAAATTTATGTATCTGAAAATTCAACTCACACCAGAATATAGGAAAGGCATTGGACTCACGATTCTCCCTTACTCTTCAGAAGGGCCATGTAATTTCAGCTATAAAAATGAATAGGTTCTGGCAAGAAAATGTGCTTAACAAAGGATTTGCATGCCCACTCCAAACACACAGTTTTTTGTTTTTTGTTTTTTTAATCCTTGCCCAAATTTAGTAAACACTGAACTGGGACAAAGGCACAGTAGCAACAAAGAACAAAACATTGGCAAAAGGCAATGGCAAGACAACGGTCATTATCCAACCTTGTCAGCGTTGAACTGTAGAGAATCAGCAAATGGGTTAGTGCTGCTGAACTTGTACTTAGGGTAAAGGTTGTGCGGCAAGGAAGGCAAAGGGGATTTCTAAAAGGAAACATAAGAGGCGCTGAGCGCAAAAGAAATGTACTTAAAACAACTCATTTATAAGGACAAAGCAATTGCTGATTTAAATAACTGTGCAACACTAGATCCTGTCAGATCTCATAATTAATTAATAACATCTTATCAAACAGCGTAGAACTCAGGGTTTACCTCTAGCAACCTGAATCCACACTCAAATCTAAATCTGGTCACAAAACACACAGGAATCAAGTCTGTCAAACTGATCCCAAATTTCTTTTGTTTTCACTGAGTGTCTTCACTATCACCGACAGAGAAGCACATATATTTCACCCACTTATATTAACACATGTTCCATGCATATCAGTAAACATGCTTCAAAATTGAAACCATAAAAGGTTTTCATTTACACTTAAAAGCAAATTATGCTTTTTTGGTAAAACAAAGAAAAAAGAGTCTATCTGTTGCAGAGTGCAAATTAAACATCTGTCCGCTAGTCCATTGGTAAACTTCAGTATTCTGTTATCTTGTTTCCCAGTAAGGAAACTTTTCATACCTTGACTAGATATTAAGTTTGCTTCAATCAACAGTATTCTTTAATTTAAAAAATGAAATCAACAATTTTTAAAGAAATGACCTGCTGTACAGTGGTGTTCTCTATTTCTGCCCACTTTTTGTGGAGCTAGGAACATATATATATATAAATTTCCTATAAACGTTCCCATATTACTGGGGAATTTATGAGGCTTTGGGTAATTTTTGAAGTCCTGCCTTACAGTGTTCACACAGGTTTTGTGGCTCGCCTGTGATATGCTCTGAGCTTGGACTACTGCAGCTGAATATACGTATTACAGGCAGGATGACTGCCAGAGAGAATGCAGCATTTTCAGAGTAAAAAAAAGGAAAAAAAAAGAAAAGTAATTTCCTTAGCACAATAAATTCTTCTCTTTTTTCACACTGCTATCTTTTTCTTTTATTGACTATATCTTTCAGGGGAAATTGCAGACGTTTAAAATTCATTTTGGCTCTAACTAAATGTTTGTGTTACTTCTCTCTATAAAAAAGCCCTACTGGCAAGCATCAAGAGTAGGGAGAGGTTGTCATGTGACACCACCCTGTATGAGAGAACACTCTACAAAGACTATCCTCACTCAATACGCCTGCACTAAAGCTTATGCCACATCACCCTTTCAATCTGCTCTTCTTGCAATGTTTTTCCTACAGAAGGAAGATGGGTAAAAGTAATGGGCACACTGACATTTCTGCTCATCTCAACTTTCTCTCTGCTTTTCAATTTAAAATGTCAAACTCCTGCTTTACAAAAAAGATCACAAATGCCAAAAAACATGACCATTTATTAAGGTGGAAGAAATGACTAGGCAGAGATTAAAAACACAATCCTAGGCAAAGTAACTCAATGCTATGGAAAGTAGATTATTTCTAATCCTCACACATGGAATTGTCAGGTTTTACATTTCCTTTATAATTCTGTAGAACAATATAAATCAAAATAATAATGGGAAGAAATGGAATATTTAAAAAGAGCTCTGGTTTTTTTGTTTGGCTTTGCTTTTTGTTATTCCAACTTGCAGCCCTTAAGGATTAGAATTTGGCCCTGATAGAAGAGTATAAAAGTACAGGATGAGCACAGCAAATGAAATAGTAGATCACTCTATTATGAGGGAAGGATTTATAGAAACAGACTATATCTCTTATTAAAAACTCAGTGATGAAACCTGTGTTTATAGTTCCAAGGGCTGATGAAAACAGAAACGTTATTAACTAAGAAGAAGCACAGGGAAGGCAAAATCATCCTCTGGCCCGTATTAGTGGGACCCACCCTTTAATGCGACAATGCGGTCAGACTGAGTTTGAAGTGTCATACTGGTGGAATTATCAGGGCTAGTTCTGGGAAGTTCTAATTCTCGAACAGTTTAAGAGCCAAAGAGACTGACTGGCTTTTCACAGTCTATGTACAAGTTTTTCTTGAAGCTTTATTATATCCAAAAATAAAACGTTTCCCATCAAGAGACTCTTATGTATGTGTAATTTTTTCCCTTTAGACTCCTGGAGACATCATTATTTTCATAGGGAAGTAAATCATTAAAAACAAAGTAGATCTCATCTTAAATGCAAAATTAATTCTAATTTCCCAAAGCAAAATATGTATGTAGAGGAGGAAAAATATCTTTCCTCTACCTGTCGAAGATTCTTGCCTGGACCTCTGTAACGAAAAACAAATTAACGAGAGAAAACCATGTGTATTGACTTAACGTAAGTTTTGCATGACATGGGGCCTTCATAAGGAAATGAAGACCAGAAGAAATGGTTAAGTCTGAGTGTTTTTATAGGAGGTCTTACGAAGAGTAGAAAGTTACAGAAAATATGATAGGACAAAACAGCACGAGCTAAGTGTAGTTAACTGGGGGAAACTTAGCAAGGCCTGTTCATTCTGATTCCTCCCAGGATTCCTCCTCGTCTGGAGATAAGGATGCTCCTTTCCTTAAGACCTCTCAGGAGAGCCTTAGGACTTGCTTCAGCAGAGAAGGGGGAGGTCAGAGTCTTTCCAGCACCTGCCTTTTCTCAAATAACTTCAGTTTAAATATTCAATATGCCAAGGTGTCGTATTTCAGGGTACCATGTCCTAAACCCTGTCACGTATCATTTGACTACACATGTCATTCTAAGCAAGATTTATTCTGGAATAATTGCTATAAATCAGGCTTCATTATACCTCAGATAATAAAATAGGAATATTTTCCAGGTGCATGAGAAAAATATCTTCCTAGTGCATTAGAAAATGTGACTAGCATTGAAAGAAATGTTTGTAGTTTTTTCAAAAGTAATCTGAGAATCCTATTCAGCAGTTTATAGTATTGTACTAAATGATATAAAAGTTGGAAATTAAAAATAAAACAAAAAAAGGAATAAAACCCACCCACACACAAAAAATAGCTTTAACTTAACTTAAACAGCCATTTACCAACATTATCATACTGTGTCTGTTTAACACAACAAATGGAAACAAACTTAGAAAGATCTGTAGTTATTTAAACAAACTGAATAGCATCTGAAAAGAATGCAAGATGATACAGCCCCACCATTTGGCAGATTTTCTCATCTGAATGGATAATTATCACCTAACAATCAACAACCGAATGATTAAAAACTGCAGATGTGAAGATAACTGCTTACATTAAGAACTACTATTTCATTTCTTACAGTGAACTCAGACCAGAGCTACACTTGTCTTGACAACAAAGGGAAAAACCAATAGGATAAATCTGGTCACTTTGTTTCTCAGGGCACAGAATATTGACAAGTTCCTTTTACTGATCTCATCTAAAAACCTGTTCACTTGAGCATTGCTATCTTAAATTTTTAATTTTAAGAATTAAAATTAAATGTATTATACATAAAATTATGTATTTTAAGTTTTCTATGATTCTTTTTTCTATGATTCTTTTCACTTCCCTCACATGTGTTAACATTATCTTTCTAAATACAACAAACCCTAAAAACTAATAAGGAGGTATTTCAAAGAGAATCAGTATGACAGGGGTTCTTAAATCCAGAAGTGGAAATTCTCTATGAGCCTCAGGACATCTAGGAAACTCCTGAAATGCTATGCAAACTTTGCAATAAATGTGAAGAACTTTCTAAGGGGTATGTGGCCCCAAAATATTCAAGAACTGCTGCACAGGAAAATATTATTTTTTTCACCGAGGCATAAAGAAGAAATAGAAAAAAACAGTTTTAAACTCTTGGCATAATTTTCATCTTCGTAATTTTCAACACATCGAATACACAAAGCTTCACTTAGTATCTTCATAAACAACATTCACTGAATGTGCTTAGAATTTCTAAAACATTTTTTAAAGCCACTTCACCTGTGACGACTGACAGTAAAATGCATTAGTAGGTCTCTGTCCACCAGGGGCTATACGGTAATGAGAGCTATACAGTCAGTGATGATGGCTGGGAAACAGCAGGTATGAAATCACTAGATATAAACATACAGCTTGAACAAAATCCATCATGTGGAAAGTTAATGTTCACTGGGATAGACAAATACATTAAAGATCATGCACAGGAAATCATGAGATTGCATAAACTGGAAATTCTGTCCAGAGAATAAATTTATGAAGAAAATGAAATCTCTCTGGCTTCTAAGGGACTTGACTAGACGTCACAGACTATCAACCTGAATGACTCCACCACAACCCTCTTAACAACTTAAATATTTTATGACTAGAGTGAACACTAATAATTATCCATCTAGATGCCTATGAGCCACCAATGAATCCTACTTGTGTGTTTTTAACAGGCTTCAAGTGTCTGTTAAACATGGTAGAAGGGATTTCCAGGACAACTCAATGGGAAAAAAAAAAAAAGCAAAATAAACTTCTAAAAAGTCTCCTGAGATTTCAAGACTCAATCTCGGGTCCTAGAAACAACTTGGCCCTGGATACATTAGATTCCAAGTTGAATACTGTTTGGATATGCCTACCTTGCCCTTTGTGTTTGCTTACCCTTGGTCTGTTTATAATGCTCTGTACCATAAAGACTACAGGGTTGCCTGCTTTCCGAATGGCTTCCACAGCTTGTTCATGGCTTGCATCTCTGAGGTCCATGCCATCCACCTGCAATGGAAGGCCTCAGCTTAACATTTCAAGAAGCTACAGAACAACAGAACAATTTGTCGATCTGGAGTTTTGAGGATCCTGGGTGAGTCTCCTAAAAAATCTGTTTCAGATTCAAAAATAATTGAGAGTACTCATGAGGCTCCAGGACTTTTCATTTGTCCAGCAGACTTGTGTTCCCTTGTTTTGGACACAGATTTCTGTCTCCAATAATCAACTGAAATAATAATCAATTAGAATGAAGCTCTGCTTCTGCTTCCCTTACATTGCCCAGTTGTTCCCTTAAATTAATAAATCAGCATCATTAAAGAAATAATATATGGGAACTGCCTAGCAGCACTGCTTTCATCGTGAAAGTCACTTTACACATTTTCTTCCAATTCATTACAGAGCCGTTTGGGAAGTGGGTGTGTGAGGCTTTGTGTATTTCTCTCTGTACAGGAAGCTTGAAGTTAAAAACAAAATTCTGATGTTCAGAAAACTCAGGTTATGGTAAGGTTAGTTTGGCAAAAGAATCTTTGCAGTAGACGTGGTAGGAGCTGGAAGCCAAGAAATTGTGCTTATCTGTTAGTAATTCTTATATAAATAGCTTGAAAGTGAAAGTTATTTTGTAACTTTTTATTGACCATGGTTTGCCTTGGTGATGATCAGCTCAGCTTATGCACTATATGAATAGGAAGGAAAATAGTTTGAAAGGCCAAATGCTAATCCTGCCAGAAACCTATAGGACACTGGTATAATTTTATCATTTCCAATTACCAGAGAATGGTATATACAACAAAATAGAAAAATCAGAGTAGACATAATTCTGAAAAAGAAAATTATTAGATCTCTACATAGAACATTATCAATTTTAAAAGAATTATATACTATATTTAATTAAAAACTTCCCTCATGGTGATACTTAGATGAAATAACAACATCTCTTTCAGTTCATATTAAAAATGGCTTCTAGGGCTTCCCTGGTGGCGCAGTGGTTGAGAGTCCGCCTGCCGATGCAGGGGACACGGGTTCATGCCCAGGTCCGGGAAGATCCCACATGCCGCGGAGCGGCTGGGCCCGTGAGCCATGGCTGCTGAGCCTGCGCGTCCGGAGCCTGTGCTCCGCAACGGGAGAGGCCACAGCAGTGAGAGCCCCACGTACCGCAAAAAAAAAAAAAAAAAAAAAAGGCTTCTAACTTTCTGTAAAATAAAAGTATATATGTTTACTATATATTCCATTAGTGGGAAAATTTAACAGCACATTAAATATCTTTGCCCAAGTCCAAAGAACTCTATACTTAGAATGGAATACTTCTCAGGTCTCTAATTTACATACATTTTCAGAAACTCTTAGCAGAGACATGTTCTAGAATCCCCAGGATTACAGAGGCCTAAGGCTCCTTATTTACAGCAAAAAGCCCTTGCACGTAACAATATTCAACAAACTGTTGCTTAGCAGTATTTTACCACATGCAAAAATCCTTTCTTTTCAATTTGAAAGGGATGTTTTAACTCTCTTAATACACTGAAACAAACATTTTGGTGAAAACTATGATTAATCTTTTCTTGAAATAATTTATAAACATTTCTTACTTTTTTCTACTTAGGTCAAAGGTATTCAATAGTGAAGTATCTATAAAATAAACTGCCTTGTGATAATCTTAAATTAGAAATTTTATGTAGTACTATAACTAAAAAAGAATCCTTTAACAGGGGGCTAAGGTATCATCTAATGAAAAGTAAAGATGCAGGAAGAGAGAAAAAAAAGCCCATCATTCTTCCTTATAAATGGTCAGAAGAAAAAAAAACAAAACACCAGACATGGCCCTTGCTTTCTCTCAAGTCTCAATCTTCTTCCTTCTTCAACTCTCAGAGACAATCAATAAAGGAATAAATCGATCAATGCCCAAAATGTTCATTTCAAAGTTGTGACTGATATGGATAACTTTCTTCTACACAATTAAGGCATTTTAGTGCCTAAGTTATATGGATTTAGAAAATGAGACACAATCACTTGTACAAAGTAAAAATAATGGTTGTTATAATAACAAAGTGATCGGTTTCTATTTGGAAGTTGTCTCTTTTAGTCTTCTAAATCCTGGAAACTCAGCAAACCTGGGTTCAGCTACCCCTTCCTCTAACCTAAACTAAAACTATGCTTATGCTGATCAAATAATTCATCACACTGTTCTGAAGTGACTTGATCACTTGTCAAGTCTGTCCCACTTGACAGGCAGGCACAGTGTTTTATTTACTGTGGGATGCCCAAAGTCTGTCACAGCACCTGGAATGCAACAGCTTCTCCAGGAATATTTGTTGAGTAAATGATGAGTGACTCGTGCGAGAAGAGTTAATTTAAAATATTAAACCTAGCTTTGAATTAGGGATTAGGTACAGTTTGACCAAACGCTTCTCTCTCACACATGACAAAGTACTCACACATGCGTACACACGTGTGTACGGACCAACTCACACGTGCGCACACACATACACACACACACACACACACAAAGCCCTTAGTGATGGATGGGGAATGGGCACAGCACTGAGATGGAGGAAAAGCCACGCTTGGATTGGCAGGGGTGGTGGGGGAGACATTTATATAAAAGGCAATAGGATCTTAGCATAAAAATTTTACTAAAAAGACTCACTTTAAAAAATCTCATCCAACAACATTTAAGTATTTCTAGAAATAAAATCTCATTTAAGGGATTAATTATGATGTACACATTCTGTGTGTGTACGTATACTTTTAAACGATTCAATGATTTCCCCAAGAAATTTGCTTTGTTCTTTAAACTGAACTTAATTATTTTATCTTAGTGCCAATGTTTTTTTAAAAAGTTGATTATACCCCCAAACACCCATCTCTACATCGAGATATATAAGCTGTCATCATATACGGAAGAGAAAAATTATGGACGAAAACAAACAAATAAGAAAGAAATGCTTTAACAGCAAACACATTTTACTCTAATATTGGGTCAGTGTAAAGATGATGACTCCCTTGGTAAAGAGGGCGGCCCAGGTGAATAGTTTTAGCACAGAAAGCTCACTGGAGGGTACCTCTACTATTCTATCTCCAGGTTTCAAGGTTCCATTTTTGCCAGCTGGACTATCTTCAAGAACATGTTTGATGAAAATGCCCCTCATCACTTCACCGTTGCTTAGACGACTCCCCATCCCTCGTCCACCAACAATGCTGATGCCCAAGGATTTGCTTGGTTCTCGCCAAAGTTCAACCCTATAAAAAAATAAATGAAATTTTAAACTCTTATAAGAAAGTATAGGGGCAAACCCTCATAATATTGGGTTTGGCAATGATTTCTTGGCTATGACACCAAAGGTACAAGGCAACAAATCCAAAAACAGACAAACCGGACTTCAATAAAAGTAAAAGCTTTTGTTCATCAAAAAAGTAAAATGGCAACCCACAAAATGGGAAAAATATTTGCAAATCACACATCTAATAAGGGATGAACATCCAGAATATCTAGAGAACCCCTAAAACTCAACAACAGAAGAAAACAAACAGATCAAAAATTGGGCAAAGGACTTGACTAGATATTTCTCTAGGGATGATATACCAATGTCCCATAAGCACATAAAAAGATGCTCAACATCACTAACATTAGGTAAATCAAAAGTACTATGAAATACCACCTCACACTCAGTAGGATGGCTACTATCAAAAAAAAAGAAAAGAAAAGAAACCCAGAAAATAAGCGTTGGCAGGGAAAAATTTTAGAAATTATGGAGAAATTAGAACCCTTGTACACTGTTGGTAGTGATGTGAAATGTTGCAGCTGCTATGGAAAAAAGTATGGAAGTTCCTAAAAAAATTAAAAATAAAATTACCATATGATCCGGCAATTCCATTCCTGGGTATATACCCACAAGAATTCAAAGCAAGGTTCTGAAAACATACATGTACAGCCATGTTCATAGAAATATTATTCACAACAGCCGAAAGGTGGAAGCAACCCAAGTGTCCATGGACAGATGAATGAATAAACAAAACAGTATATAAATACAAAGTAACATTATTCAGCCTTAAAAAGGAAGGAAATTCTGACACATGCTAGGACATAGATCAACTTTGAGAACGTTATGCTAAATGAAATAAGCTAGCCAAGTGAAATAAAGGACAAATCCTGTATGATTCCACTTATATGATGTACCTAGAGTAGTTAAATCCATAGAGACATAAAATAGAATGGCAGCTGCTAGAAGATGCATGGGGTGGGGGATGGAGTTACTATTTAATGGGTACAGAGTTTCAATTTTGCAAGATGAAGAAAGTTCCGGAGATGGATGGTGGTGATGGTTACAGAGCAATGTAAACACACTTAATGCCACTGACCTAACACACTAAAAAATGATTCAGAAATTATAATAGGAAACACTTTTTTTTAAATTCAAAGGAATAAAATGTTACGTATGTTAATTTCTGCAAATATTATTTGCTCAATTTATTAAGGTTTTACTAGTAGTAAAACAAGATCATTTTAAATACTCTTCCAATTATCTGTTTTATAGGGGCTGATAAATACTAATGTATTTCTGAAGCTGATTTGTTACAGGTTAATATTGGACTCATACTCCAGGCTGGGGCACCGATGAATGTAAAAGGACCATTTTCCAGAAGCTCTAATACTGCAGACATCAAAAAATTCAGCTACCCTCAAACAGATGGTACCTTCTAAGCTTAGCAACCCAATCAAGAGAGAGAACATTTCTGCATGCACTGTTTCAGAAGCCTACCTCTGTAGAAGTCTGTCTTGCCAACACAGATCTAGAAACTAACAGTCAGCGCAAGAAGAGCAGTTCTTGTTAGCAGCGCTAACAAGATCCTCCGTGACCTGATCCCATCACCACCTTCTAAATGCATCCCTCACAGCTCTCCACTTTCCTCTCTCCAACCCAGCTACAATATCATCTTGCCGTTCCTTAGGTTCATCAGACATGCTCTCCCGCCTTCGGGCCATGGCGCTTGCTACTGCCTGTGTCCTGAATGTACTTCCTCTACCCACATAATAACCACATGAACTCTTATCTGATAATTGCAAATAGCTGTCAGAGTTATGGATGAGTTGAAAATACGTGTCTTTTGAAAAGGCGGGATATAAGAATAAGGTGATTTGCAGCGAGGTGTCTGGCCAAGACGAAGGAGCAGCTCAGGTGACTGGAAGCAAACAGAGATACTGAGTAGAAAGCTCTGAGATAGGTAATGAGACTGTGCAGTCTACTCCCAGCTGCAGGAAGGGAGTCAGCTGACACTGGACATCAGATTAATGAAGAAAGCACGGTCCAGCATGCACTCAAACTTGACATTTGAGGTGCTCCCAGAGGAAACGAAAGGATGGAGGTAGGACTCCTGTGCAATGAGGGAGGTCACAGTAAGAAAAGACTGGGATAAAAGAGTACTACAGGTGGAGTGAGAGGGCAGGCAACTGGTCACATGAAGGTAGATGATGAAACCCACATTTTCTTTGGTCAGCACTTTTTTCTTTATTAGAAATCTAAGATCCTAGAGATCTACTGTTTAGTCTAAAAGGATCTCACCATGATTCTTGATCTTAACAAATCTGTGAGAATAGCTTAAACTAGTTAAAATCCTATTCATCATTTTCTTTCATTCTAGGAATTCTGGGAAAGACAAGAACCAACTTCTTCCATTTCCTAAGGTAAAATGGCAAAGTACTAAAGTCAGCAGAGTTAGCCATTGTGTTTAATATTTAAGAATCAAAAATACATAGATGGGGCTTCCTCGCTCTTCTTTTTCTTTTTCTTTTTCTTTTTTTTTTTTGCGGTACGCGGGCCTCTCACTGCTGTGGCCTCTCCCGTTGCGGAGCACAGGCTCCAGACGCGCAGGCTCAGCGGCCATGGCTCACGGGCCCAGCCGCTTGGCGGCGTGTGGGATCTTCCCGGACCGGGGCATGAACCCGTGTCCCCTGCATCGGCAGGAAGACTCTCAACCACTGTGCCACCAGGGAAGCCCATCTCTTCTTTGAAAAATGTAAAAAAAAAAATAAAAGAAAAGAAAGAATGAAAGAAAATGTCTCCTAGGGCTCTTTGTGGTTGGTGTAAACTAGAGATTGGCTCTTATGATTCCCCGAATACTAAAAAGAGCAGCACAGCAAACACTTATTAAGGGCTTATCATGTGCTCAGCGTTGTTCTCTAAGTGAGTTCCATACACTTTGATTTAATTCTCAAATCACTCCTATGAGGTGGATACTCTTGTCAGCCCCAGTTTACAAAGGGAAGAGGCACAGAGAGGTTAAACAGCCTTTGGGTACCAGCACCTTGTGCTTCCTCAGGATGTGGCACAGACAGTAAAGTGGTTTCAGATCCACTCCGCAGAGGAAAGGCTGTAACTCCTCAAAACATCAGAGCAGATAACCAAAGCCAGAGCTGCCAAAAGGACCCCAGCACTGAGGAACCAGACTCAGGATTCACGGAGCAGAACATGGTAAACGTTCCGTGGAAATAAAAAAAAAAAGAGACCTATAAGAGAAAAATTTTACAGAACATGTGCAGAGCTGGTTTTACAGAAAAACGGCAGCCTTTCTGGGGAACACAGGTTTAAAAAAGAGTGAAATTAAGAAAAGCAAAGGTAATACAGAGCTCTGAGGCCAGGCTGCTTGAACTTAGAACCAAGAGCTCCTGGACTCAAGTCCTGCCCTTAGGCTCCTTAACAACTGTGTGACCCTCTGCAACTTCTTTAGTCTCTCTTTTACTTTCCTCAGCTGGGAAACGGATCCAACAAGAGTCTCGACATCAGAGAGCTCCGGTGAGGATTACATTCATGAATACATGTAACGTGCAACACAAAGCTTTGGGACATACTAAGCAATCAATAAATCCCTGATTACTCTTATTATGATGATTATAATTACGATTACTGAAGTAATGTCAACAAGGTATAATATTCAATTTATACGACAAATGAGCAAATGTACTCCAGCTCCTCAATGCTGTTATACCTATACATTGTTTACTAAGATAACTTACCATTTTCTACCCATCAGGTTGACAAAAACAGTTTTTAAATGATCATATGATGTGGTAACAAAGATGTGGGGAAAAGGAAACTCTTATATATTGGAAATAAAAGTAAAAAATTGGTATAGTCAATTTAAAAAGCAATTTGACAACTTCTAGTAAATAATACAGTTAAATCTATAAGCCAGCAATTCCACTTTGGGATATACACCTAGATAAATTCTCATCCATACATATAAGAAAATAAGATATAGTTACTACACAGAATTATAATAATAATTAACTACTCAAATATCAATGAGAATAAACTGTGGTATATTCATATACTGAAATGCACTGCAACAAATAAACTGAATGAATTAGATATTTAAGTATCAACATGATAGATCTCCAAGACACTGGTTTGAGAGGAAAGTAAGCTGGAAAATGATACATACAGTATGATACAATCCTGTACATGAAAATCACACAAAAGTGTAACACAGATTATTTATAATCTTAAAATTTACGCTTCGCTAAAAAGTATTCTCTATTTCCACACAAAGTAAATTTTTCTTGACTGCATGAAAAAATGTCCTAGCAGGTTTCCAATGTTGTAAAGCATATTCATAACACTTGTTCCTCATCTACTAAAAGCTCTGGCTCTTTTGGTAAGCTTCCTCATGAACTTCTATGAACTTTCCCCCCAAAATACCTTAGTGCTTCTATGTAGGTTAGGGAGGGCAGAGTATCTTCTTTATGATTTATGGAAGCAGACATATCCTCTCTGTAAATTAGTTACTGCCTTTAGAGACACCTCTTAGGCTGACGTGAAGGCTAAAATCGAGGATAAAAGTATAAAAATCTTCTGGTCCATAAGTTACACCCTTCTCATAAGAAAATTTCATAATGATTCCTGCGTTCAATGCTTTATTTTCGTTGTTATGAGTAATGATGATGAAGATGCTGCTAAGACCGACACTGACTGAGTGCTCACTCTGTACTGGGCACTGTACTAAGGACTTTACATGCATTATGATATTGAATTCTCCCCCAAATTTAAAAGGTTCTATTATTTATTTTTAAATTAAAAATGTAATTATTATTTCAAAAATGTTTCTTAAGTGAAGTACAGTTGCTTTAACATATATTAATGTCAGGGGTACAGCATAGTGATTCAGTATCTTTACAGATTATACTCCATTAAAAGTTATTACAAGATAATGGCTATAGTTCCCTGTGCTATACAGTATATCCTTGTTGCTTATCTATTTTATACATAGTAGTTTATATCTCTTAATCTCTTACCCCTAATTTGTCCCTGCAGCCTTCCCTCTCCCCTTTGGTAACCACTAGTTTGTTTTCTATATCTGTTAGTCTGTTTCTGTTTTGCATATACATTTGTTTGTTTTATTTTTTAGATCCCACATATAAGTGATATAATACAGTATTTGTCTTTCTCTATCTGATTTATTTCACTAAGCATAATATTCTCTAGGCCCATCCATGTTGCTGCAAATGGCAGAATTTCATTCTTTTTATGGCTGAGTAGTAACATTCCACTGTGTGTATATATACATAAAGATAGATATATAATTTCATCTAATATTTATAATTCTAACTTACTTCTGCCTCTTTCTTCAAATAAACAAGAAACTTAGTATCTTATAATATTTTTTCTGCCACAGATCTACCACTTATATTCTCAATGTGGGTAATAATGTAGAAAGACCTTAATTTCTCTAAGCAGTCTAAACAGTTTTTAAAAAATTCAAATCAAAAAGTCATTTTAGATGGCTGAAAATGCTTACTGTCTTTCGTGAAAGCAACATAAAAGGTTTCCTATACTTTGAACAGGATTTGACCTAGAGAATGCTTACATGTGATGGCTGTAGCCTCAAGCTCATTGGTGAGCAAGGAAACTCATAAAACTGCACTACACATCTGCAGAGTAGAAATTTTTCTCTCTCTCGAATTTTGTTTATTCATTGTAGAATAAATATTAAGTATTTACTATGTAAAAGGCACCTTTGTGATGGTCACTTTTAAATCTGTTTAGAGAAAGTACCCAACGATTACTTATATTTTACACTTAATGCAAAATACCTTACATTTTTCTTTAATTACTTTGTGCGTCTCTATATCTTGCCTCCCCAAATGCATAATAACTTCCTTAAAGGCAGTATTTATGCCTTATACTTCCCTGTTTTTCACAAAATCACCTGCCTCTCATCTGGGTCCATAATCGGGATTCAAAAAATTCCTATTACACTTAATCTGATTCTACTCAGCAGGAACATGAAAATACACCTTGGTGATACACAGTAGTATATCCGAGCAGATTTAGGGAAGTCGTCTTTTCTATTATATATGAGATTCGTTCTAGAAAGAGCATGGGTTAGAATAACTGCAGCCTATGATAAGATGCTTACACACACATTTTGAATATATATGCTTGAATATCTAGTTTCTACAAATGCTAGAAAAATTTCAAGTTAACATTTGGTGGTTTACGTAAGATCAACTCCACAAAAAATATTCCAACTACCTATGCCTAATTTTCTCTACTTTATTTAGTCCCTACTATGTGTCAAATCCTCAAATACATGTTAGTTTTAACCCTGTGTGATACAAATTATCTTCTCCACTGTGCCCATGTAGAAATGGAGGGTAAGGGATATTAAACTACTTGCTCAAAGTCACAGTAGCAAGTTGTAATCCAATACTTGAAACCACCCCTCCCCATCTTTAAACACCGAGTAGGTGGAAGACAGAAATAGTTCTTACCGCCTGGATTGATTCCAACTGCTGTATGTTGCATTTTGAAGTTCACTTTCTTCCCCCTCTCCTTCTTCTCGCTCCGGTAGCTCTGGAATGTCTCTGTTAAAGAGTTACACAGTGAGTACTCCCAAATCCTAGTAAAGCCATGCAAGGTTGTCTTGTATGTACTTTACTGTTGGTTTGGCTAAAAATGCAGAACTGCTTTATATTTTCACCATACTTAACTAATAAGTAGATAATAATTTACATTAAGGGGAAAAACAAAACCCGTATTTCATTTTACATAAAAGTCTTATATTAGAATCAATCTACTATAACTGAGTCTGGAGATACAGCAGAACACAAAGAATCTTGTCTAGTCTGTCTCTTTCCTAATGAAACATGGACAAAGAAAGGAAAGGCATGAAAAGAAAGGGAAAATGCCAGAATTTTAAAGAGAACTATTCAACAAGTTTTTTGGGTTTTTTTTGTTTTTTTTTTTTTTTTGTGGTACGCGGGCCTCTCACCGTTGTGGCCTCTCCCGTCGCAGAGCACAGGCCCTGGACGCGCAGGCTCAGCGGCCAGGGCCCACGGGCCCAGCCGCTCCACGGCACGAACCAGGGCAGGAACGCACGTCCCCTGCATCGGCAGGAGGACTCTCAACCACTGCGCCACCAGGGAAGCCCAACAAGTTATTTCTTAAATGCTTACCGTGCGCAAGAAAGTAGAAGCACCATGTGGGTTATGAGCTTGCAAAGCCCTGATCGATCCCTGGCCTGAAAGAGCTTATCATCAAGTACACCAGGAATGTAGCATCTCTGCTTCCTCAGGATGGACCAGTGCTTTCCCTTCAACTTTTGAAGACAGATGGAAAATGCTTATGGTCCAGCTCAGCCCATCCAAAGGAGCCAGACACAGAATTCTCCTTACAGGAAGCAGTTTGCAGTACGTTTGTGTTCAAGGTCAGTTTTCAATTTCTGTAGGAATTCAGATTTTGCCAAATGCCAGGCATACAGCAAAATGTGTCCAATCTGTTAACTGACTATAAATAAAACCGTAAAATAATAACCTTGTCAAGAAACATTTTGTTTTCCCAAAGGAACACTTTGCATCAACAAATGGCATTGTAAGGGCCATAGAGAATGGTTAAATCAATTATGGTGTGGCCTTACGCTGTTAGTAAAAAATGGATTTCTAAAGAAACATGCCAACATGTTCTTTTGAAAATAGAGAAGGCTTTAAAAACTCTAATTCAATAAATGTTTGCAGTTGATTTTTATAGAAATTGAAAAAATCTCAAGACAGTGTATGTTCAGATTATATCCATTCTCCCCTGACAGGAATAATGAATTTGATTCTACTCAGCATGAACATGAAAATACACCTTAGTGATACACAGTAGTATATCCGAACAGATATAATTCTATCAAATTATATCATCTTCAGACTTTGAGATGAGAAGTCATCTAATCCAATAATCCGACTGTGTTTGAATGTTTCCCAACATTTCTGCCCAATAATTTGTCCAGGCTCTCCCTGAACGTCTCATTCTTTCTCTGACCTGAATGTCAGATTTTTGTTTTTCATCTGTTAAAAGGAAATCCACCTGCCTGTGGTTCCTACCCATCGGTTGTGTGACTAAATTCCCCCTCTGTGTAAACTGAGAAAGGAGACTCTAAATGAGGCTGCGGTCCCCAGAGCCTAAGCCCGACAGTGGGACACGATGGTTGAGAACGGCTCCAAAGAAGGATTTTCAAAACGATGTTAAGTAGCTGACTGAGAACTAGTCTGAGTGAAGCTCAATTCGTAAGATGCAAGGCAGATACAAGGCCTAACCCTCTGGAAACACCACTGGAGAGAATATGATAGAAAAAGCAGGTAAGGAACATAGACAGGAGTGAGAATTTTGAAAGAGTACCTAAAATATTCAGTTCTTACCCCTAAAGCCCAAGCTGAGGGAACTGCTCAGACCCAAGCACACACATTACATCACATGCTCCTGCCCTTTGAGCTATAAGATGATGAATATCCTGAGTCTTCTGATACAAAAACCCCATTCTCTTCAAATGATTCCCCAATCTCAAATCATTTCACTAACTCAGATATGCTCCTGTAAATGTGCTGATTATTCTTTATCCATCTTAGGCTGGGGTTTATGGGTCTTGGATCATGTGCTCCAAAGAGCAGAATGGACCGGTTCTGTTCCCCAGCACTCACTCAGCCAAGAATGAAATTTGCACTCATGTTTGCTATTGAATATCAACGAAATTTCTGTCAACTATAATAACTCTCTTTCATGTGCATTAAGGTGCCAGAAATTGGCACAAAGTCACACAGTGAAGGAGCAGAGGTGAGACTTGAATTGAGGCCATCTTATTACAAAACCTGAACTCTCAACCTCCATGCTATGCTGCCCCATATTTTTATACTGGGCTTGTGCAATTCTTTTTTGGATCCAATGGTTAAGAACATGGAGCCTGACTGCATGCATCTAACCTTGACTCTGCCACTTATTAGCTATGAAACTTGGGCAAGTAACTTAACCTCTCCGGTGCAGATTCCTCCCGTGTAGGACAAAGACCACTTTGTTTTGAGCACCCTTACATTAATTGCAAATACACTTTTTCTGCAGGGAAGCAGCTAGTCACAGCATTGTACAGTTCAGGCCCTTCTCCCTTCTGTGCTGTGAGGGAAGCACAGTGCTGAAAGTGGCTCTTTTGCTCCAATAGTAAATTTTTGAGTGCTTTTAAGGCCTCAGAACTTAGTAAGAATACCATGTTATCTTGGCATATTCTTTAATTAAGCCATCTGAAATGATATTTCAGAGGACACTGGAATTACTGATTTTACCACTTTAATAGGAAGTACCAGATAGCTGTAATCAATTCATGTCATTAACCCCGAGATGGAAATTCTAGACAGGAGTATGGCTGAGTTTTGTGCAGGGTGGAATGAATACTCCTTTTCCCATAAAATTCAAGAGGCCCTAAGGGCCATGACATTCTTTGCTTTTATTAAACACATAACACACCTTTCCTTCCCTGACGCTTTCTGGATAGCTGCAGCCATGTGCAATTTGTAAAGGAAAGAGCAATGGGATATCGTGATGCCTGCAAAGTCACTGGACACCAGGGTGCCCTGGGATGTTAGAAATTTTGTGAGCAAACCTCAGAATGTTTGCAAAGCCATTTTTCTCTACAGCATGCTTAAAGAGAAATCTGTTGCTCAGTTGCTAATGCAACTGAAAAAAAACAGGCCCACAGCTGGAAGTGTAAAGTGGTTCATTCTTCCCGGAAAAGCAGTATGACATTATTTCTCTCCCTGTGCTGAACTCAGCATCATCATCAAAACCTAGTTTCTGCCTTTCCTAATGGGGGGGTGGAGGGGACCACTTCTCCTGTATTATTTAAAGGTTCTTAATACACTGCATATCAAAAGGCTTTAAAAAGCCATATACACTATTTCCTAACATGCATACATACAAAGACATTCAGCTCAACGTTCTCCAAAACAGTAAAAACATAACTATTGAAAATGTTTCTGAATCTTTATGTACGTTAATAAAGAAATAAAATTTCTGAAAATGTTTGCTTATGAAAGAGGAAAAGTGATACAATACCATACAAATTGTAGGTTCCAGGGAGTTAATGAAATCATACTCATATCTGGGGTAAATTCCCAAAACTCAGTATGATGAAAGTGCTATACTGAGTGGTACAACTAAAGATGTTTTAATTTCTTGATTTGATTTTTCACAGTTTTTTCCAAATTTTCCACAATATATGATCACTCCTTAAGTAATATGGGGGAAAGGGCTGAATATTTTTTTAAAATCTTGAAAGAGAGAAAAGGAATCCAGTCCTTCATTTCTACTACTCTCTGACTCTGGATTCAAAACTCTTCTTTATAACTTGCTGTATCATTCATTCACTGTAGCAGATTTACAGTTTCACTTACCTGCCAGTGTAGGAAGAAAAAATATCCAGTGCCATTATTCCTCCAGACTGTTGTCCCAAACTTATTTTGAACTCTTCTAAGTGTTCTGCAGGCACATAAGTAATTCTGGAACAAGACACAATCCATGAAAGCAAAGGGAAGCAAAGTTTTGCCTGTTAGGGGAATCTTCCAAAATATAAAATAAAATTATATTGTCCCTTCACCTCTACTTTTTCACAGAACTCATTTAAATTGGCTTAACTCAGTGGAAAATCCAAACTTCAAAAGGATAAAGTATCCTATAGGCAAGAATAACAACAGAAATTAAAATTTTAAACACTGCTGATAAACTATGTGTTTACCAATAATTATATGGGGGAGGAAAATAGCATAATATCTATTTCCAGATGAGAACACTAACAGGAATTTTTTGAAATTAAAGAAATCTATAAATCCTTAGAAAAATAATTGTCAGTAATAACATTATTTTGTCCAAAGATTTTTGGGTTCCTTAGCAGAAACAAATGAGGTGAACTCTATTAAAACACTGGGTATACCAAATTACTTTACATTCTCCCATAATACACAATTAATTTTGGACATTAACAAGCATTATCAATAATCATATCCTAGCTTTATTAAATTATTAACTCCCAAGTCTGAAGTTAAACCATTATAAGTTTATGGAAAGACTCTATTACTAATTTGTAGCAACTTCTTATATGTTCATTTTGGTTTCAGAGAAAAGCCTACTGTGTACACCTGAATGGTCTCTTACTAATTCAACAAGTGCTGGCTGAATGCCTATAATGTGGAAGGCACAGAGTAAGATGCTTATTACAGCTATAATGCTTAGAAACTGACACTTGAAAATTTAAGTTTACTGCTGTCCTATCAGGCTACACAACTGATTGACTTGTTTAAGTAGTCTGTTCCGAGATCCTCAAATTAATGAATAGTAAGGCAAGAGAAAGAATGCATTTGAAGTCGGTTCAGCATATTTGTACAAAGACACAAAAGTATGTATCAACAATCAAAAAGACTATTAAAAAAGTCTTCACAAAAATCATGAAGACTATTAAACTGGCTAACCATAGCTTACCCATGAAGACAATAAGTATCAAAACCCTAGCACTGGGCTTCCCTGGTGGCGCAGTGGTTGAGAGTCCGCCTGCCGATGCAGGGGACGCGGGTTCATGCCCGGTCTGGGAAGATCCCACATGCCGCGGAGCGGCTGGGCCCGTGAGCCATGGCCGCTGAGCCTGCGCGTCCAGAGCCTGTGCTCCGCAACGAGAGGCCACAGCAGTGAGAGCCCCGCGTACCGCAAAAACAAAAACAAACAAAAAAACCCTAGCACTAAAGGGCAAAGAAAAAGGATTGTCTTCCATGTTATAAAAAAATAAGAATTATACCAATGGCATAATTTATTGAGTGAGGAAGATATATAATTTCAGACATACTGGTGATTTCCATAAAAAGCATTCACTCTGTGAGGTCGCTTAGGTTTAGAGTCAGAGGACACAGTTCTGCTGCTTCTCCAGAGTGTTCTGGTAGGGTACATCACCACCAGTGAATGTCCATATCCTCAATCACAAAAAGGATGTCACTTTTTATGAGACTACGGTAAGCCAAGAAGCACAATACAAACATAACACAGTGCTCTAACAGAGTGTCAGCCAGCGTGGCCACACCTGAGCATTCTGGCATAAGCCGTGGACCCTTATGACACTTTGCGACACTTTTACCTCAAGGATCAAACGGAAGTAAAAAACACAGTTTCAGTGGATTTAGGACTAGGCTGGGTGAGAGAGCTGCATTTTAATTCTGATGCTACTTTATTTATTCATCTATAAAACACCTTCTCTATAGTGTTACAAAAGTATACTGAATAGCAAATTTGCATTTATCCCTTCAAAAATAATGAGTCAAAAATGTTTAACACATTAGGTTGGGGAAGAAGACTGACTGCCTTTACACAAAGAAAACTAAAACCTGAAAAGCCTATTCAAGAAAACTGGTATTATTTCTGAAGGTTCAGTAAAGTTAAAACTCACCTAAATAATACCTTAAGAAAAAAAGCCAGGAAGAGGTGAGGAGAAAAAGCTAGAACACAACAGGCAAAATAAGAATAATCAGTTAAAAGTATTTAATTTTTTAATTGGTTTGAGAAGGAAAAGCTGTTTCTATCCCAAACACTGTTGAAAATGAATTCTCCTCTATATTTATTCAAAGGTGTTTACCCTTTACCAAGAGGTGGGGGAGGAAGAGCTTTACAAATATTTTTCTTATATTTTAGAGCAGTGAGAAAGAGGAAAGAAAGCAGTTTTCATAAATATTTAGCCCAACACAGACAGCAAGGCCATCAGAACAAGCATCCCACAATGCATTAGCCCATGCAGAACAATTATAATACATGCCTGGTCACACGGCCACACAAAACCTCCAGACACCAACCCAGAACACCACACTACATTATGAACTGCATAAACACACTGAAACTGCTTATTTGAGAGTTGTATTAAAAATTCTTAAAGGCAAACTAACCTTAGGTTACATGTGGAGTGGAAGAAAAAGAATAGCATTAGTGATGCTGAAATGTGACACAGCTATTAATCCAGAGGTTGCGTCTGCATATGCAGACAGGATCGCTCCCTGAAAAAAGAGCTGGAAAGCTTAGTAGTAGGAAGATGTGATTTTAAAATGAGTTCACAATCACCAGTACAATGTGAAAATGTAACCATCTCACAGCTCTGTTGGAAGTACGTTCTTACATAAAGGAGAAAAAAAAAAAGCCAAAATGTATAGACACTGAATCTCTGTCTGGGTCTATCCCCACATCAGGATGTTACAAAAGCATGAAGAGGTTTCACAGACAAGTTGTAACACGCAGCCATAATGAGCTTTTCAATCACCATTACTCACACATAAAAGGGGGCTCGATCGTCAGCAGGTGCTGCAGAGAATCTAGAATGTGAAGCACACACCGCAGCATCTTTTTACAATGGTGTTAACAAATGTCAATGTCTTGTGCTGAATGTGAGATGCATGTATATGTAGTTAAAAGTGGGTCCTCCTGGTTGTTTTTTCCCCTTTCCACCTCCCTCCTATCTACACCTCCCCCAGAAAAGCATCTGCTCTTTACTGGTGTCTATAGCAGTGATTATTAACAAGCACAGAAAAATGTAACTGCAATCAATCTTTTATTCCTTGATCAGGAATTCATCCCACACTTTAGGTTAAGGCAGGTGAATTCTGATTCAGCTCGGTAATTATCTGGCAGATGTTACAAGCAGCTGCTGCTAAGCGCAAAACCCTGGCTATTATTACAGAAACATAAGCACTCCTGGCAAGGTGGAGTGCGAAGTGAGACAGGATGCATTCTGGTGAGGCTTCACATCTGGTTTTCCATAGAAAATAATGAAACCTGGAACTTACACTGGCTGTTCCTGAACTCTTGAAACTCAAATTATCTACCCAGGCACGCACGAACACGCATACACAAAGTTCCTAGTCATCTCTCGTAAGCGGCAAAAAAGAAGCCAGTGTGTTGTCTCAATAAGCAATGCTTTTCCTAAAACCAATCAGTTATATAACTGAACCAATTAGAGTCCCTTTTTTTAAGTCCCTGCAATACATTCCTCCACCACCAGCCCAGATTAAGCTAGCTTCCTAACAAGAAATCAAGAGGAAGGAAGAGACATGGATGGAGCCTAGATTAAAGCAATGACCACAACACTTAACTAGCACTTAACATTATGGTTCCATGCAGAGTAATGGAAGGACTAGACTTTCCATTTAGAAGGATTACCCACAGAGTTTTCAAGGTAATTTTACACCTTTTGCTTCATGAAGGCAAGTGACAGGGAGGAGAAATGGCCAAAAACACCATGCAAAATGCATGGAACACACTGCTCAGCCCTGGTCAATCTAAATGGCTATCTGTTTTACCACTTGACACAATTTTTCTAAAAAAGGACTCTATGATTCTCATTTCTTTTTATCATTTACCCAATGAGTCAAAACTATAGCCATCCTAATCACGGCTTTAATAGGATACCTGAGGAGAAATCCATGTAATTTGTGGGTGTGTTTGTGAGTGTGTGTATGCATGCATGCTAGCATGTGAGAAAGAGACTGACTGACTGACTGATTTCCAGAGGAGGGAAGGTTGTAGGATTTTTCTTATTTTCTCTTTTTAATGTAAGATACATTACATTTTGCTTCTTGGAATCCTAAATCAATTTTTTATGAAACTAGCTCTCTAGATACTCTTCACAGTCTTAATAAAGCTGCTGAATGCATAAGTGGGTAAATCCTGGTGCTAAATCAGAGGGTGGGAAAACAAACAACAAAACAAATCAAAACAACCCGCCTCCCCAAAAACCCCCCACAAAACAGGAAAGAAAAAAAGTCTTTGTAGCCTGAAAATGTACCTGACACCTTTTCTAGAGTTGACTAGGTACATGACTTACGCTAAATCAATGTCACAATGATCTTATTTTTGGGCCACTTTTTAAGATCTGCAGTACATTAGAACAGCGAGGGAAGGTTAAAACCAAGTACCGATTCTGGTGCTCAGTGCCAAAAAGTGGACAGGAGACCTGCATCAGGGCTCACGACATAAGACGTGCATTATCACACAATAAATCAAATGATCAGTTACGAGACCATGTGTATTTTATGGTACTTCAAAACTACATAAGCTAAAACCCCGGCAGTAAAGAGTCTCCATGTAGATCCTTATCATTCATCTTTGAAGCAAAATGAATGGACACTAGCCTGTAAGTGGTGAGGAAAGCACTTAACGTTTCTCTTTTTATTTACTGTAGAGGCACTGACATTTTTAATGATCTTCGCTTGTACTTGCGTGATTAATAAGATAATTATGGAACCGTCACATGATCTGATGATCTGTTTCATTATAAAATAAAAGTCAAAAAGGCAGGCAAAAATATGAAAGCCCGTGAGTGAAATTCTGCCCTAAAAATAAAACCTCCTTTTTATAAGACAGCAGAATGCACTCTAAACAGCATATATTTTTCTGCTTTTTATTGATAGAAAAATGAGAAACAGGTTGTAAATACAGTTTTCTTACCTAAGCTCTACTGATATGTATTTTGCAGAAGAATAATACAGAATTCAGTCAGTTAGATAATATTAATACAAAAAAAGTCTCCCATACTAGTATTCATCATATCAACTTAAAATAAACAATCTCTCCCTGAACTCTTATTTTACTATTTTATCCCTTATATGCAAATATTCAGTTACTAATGCTAGAGAAAAAAAGGAACGCTTTTACACTGCTGAGGTGTGACAATAAAGTTATTAACTGATTTTTATGCTGGCTCAAGAAACATCTAGTGACTTAAAAAACAAACCACATATATGACATGCTTTTAGTACATTATGGGATGATGAGAAACTTAAACACTTCCTGACAAAATAGCCTATATGACATACCATCAGACCATATCAACATTTTGGTGAATTCTCTTATGTCATGAGGCAGTTCAACAAAGGATAAATTATGGGTCAGACTGACACTGTTCTGTACAATCTTTACCGTGCTTGGCCCTTACAGAACTGGCTGACTTGGAGGATTCAGACAGATCATTAGGTAGTGCACAATCTGCTCTACTGAGGCCAATCCAAACTTCTTTGTAAGTTCCTAAGAGTGGACTGTCCTGCTCTATTAAGAGATTTCGTATCTCTCACATCTAAGATTTTTGCAGAAATCACTGGAGAATTAAAAATAGAAGGCAACATCGTTTTGAAGTATAGCTGTCCCTAGGTACCTGCAGGGGACTGGTTCCAGGGGCCGCCATGGATACCGAACTCCACGGATGCTCAAGTCCCTGACATATAAAATGGCAGAGTACAGCTGGCCCTCTATACCCATGGTTCAGTCAACCTCAGATGGAAATTTTGATCCAAGGTGGTTGCCCCTGACGATGTGAAACCCAGAGAGAGCCGACTGTGTATTTACTGACAAAGATCTGGGTATATTTGGACCTGTGCAGTTCAAACCTGTGTTGTTCAAGGGTCAACTGTATTTCAGTATTGTTAGTATTAAGAAGTTATTGATTGTAGATATAGTGTCCTAAAGACTACAATCAATACAATCAATAACTCCTCAGGAATAGTCAAATTCTTCAGTGATTTATATTAAATAAATATATAATAATTTTTGTATATCAAACAAAAGTATGTACTGAGAAAAAAATTCTGATTAATGAATTGAAATTCCTGAATTTCCCAAGCCAAAATAGGATCCAAATGATACTTACTTTATGTCTGGCCCAATGAGAGAATGCCTTCTCAACATGGCTCGTGCTTGGGTATTGGTTAAACTGATAGTAGACTCTTCATTAATAGACAAGATGCAGTCCCCAACAGCAATCCGACCATCTCGACTAATGGCACCTCCATGAATAATGCTTCGAACAATCATCCCCAAGCCATCTTTATTAGCACTTACTGTCATTCCTATGGTAAAGGAGGGATACACATTAAATGCATGACTTTCATGGTCTCCCAAGGCAATAGAAACAAAAGCAAAAATAAACAAATAGGACCTAATCAAATTTATAAGCTTTTGCAAAGCAAAGGAAACCATAAACAAAACTAAAAGTCAACCTACGGACTGGGAGAAAATATTTACAAATGATGCGATCGACAAGGGCTTAATTTCCAAAATATACAAACAGCTCATATAACTCAATAACAAAAAACAAACCACCCCATCAAAAAATGGGCAGAAGACCTAAACAGACATTTCTCCAAAGAAGACATACAGATGGCCAAGAGGCACATGAAAAGATGCTCATCAACATCACTAATTATTAAAGAAATGAAAATCAAAACTACAATGAGGTACCACTTCACACCGGTCACAGAATGGCCATCACTAAAAAGTCTACAGATAACAAATGCTGGAAAGGGTGTGGAGAAAATGAAACCCTCCTACACTGATGGTGGGAATGTAAATTGGTGCAGCCACTATGGAAAACAGTATGGAGGTTCCTCAAAAAGCAAAAACAGAATTGCCATATGATCCAGCAATCCCACTCCTGGGCATATATCCGGAAAAAAAACTATAATTCAAAAAGATACATGCACCCCATTTACAATACAGAACGGCACCATTTACAATAGCCAAGACATGAAAACAACCTAAATATCCATTGACAGATGAATGGACAAAGATGTGGTGTAAACACACACACACACACACACACACACACACACACACACACACACGCACAATGGAATATTACTCACACATAAAAAAGAACAAAATAATGCCATTTGCAGCAACATGGGTGGACCTAGAGACTATCATACTAAGCGAAGTCAGTCAGACAGAGAAAGACAAATATACCATATGATATCACTTACATGTGGAGTCTAAAATATGACATAAACTTATTTATAAAACAGAAACAGACTCACAGGGAGAACAGACTTGTGGTTGCCAAGGGAGAGGCGGAGTAGGGGAGGGATGGATTGGGAGTTTGGGATTAGCAAATGTAACCTATTATATATATGTATAACTGAATCACTTTGCTGCACACCAGAAAGTAACAGCATTGTAATCAACTATACTTCAATAAAATAAATTTTTTTTAAAAAAGCACGACATTTGGGGCTTCCCTGGTGGCACAGTGGTTGAGAGTCCGCCTGCCAGTGTAGGGGACACGGGCTCATGCCCTGGTCCAGGAAGATCCCACATGCTGTGGAGCAGCTAGGCCCGTGAGCCATGGCCGCTGAGCCTGCACGTCCAGAGCCTGTGCTCCGCAACGGCAGAGGCCACAACAGTGAGAGGCCCGTGTACCACAAAAAAAAAAAAAAAAAAAGCATGACTTACAAATTCATTTTAATTGAATTTAGTAATCCCTATGGATTCACAGATAAAAGAATAGGAGTAACTTTTTCAGCAGTAAAAAAAACAATCAAAAGGAAAGCATCAGTTTCTAACAAAAATATTTTTTAAGTAAATTTAGAAATGTTTGTGAAATTATACCTAAAGACACTCCATGTTAAATACATTAGACATGAAACAGGGTCTACACTGTGGAGTGGATGTAGCTTATTAGGCTACGTGATGTGTCGCCACTTACATAGAAAGCTCTCTCAGGGAGAACATTTTAACAGTATCAAATCAATTTTATAATAATAGTTCATCTCTTACATATATGAAAGAATAAAGAGCAGGACTATAAATGGAAAATTAGTTCTCTAAGAAACTCTCTGATATTACCTTATTTCTAGATCATTTGTTCATTTGGTATATATTTACTATATGTTTACTATGTGCTAAGTACTATACTGGTAGCTTGATATAAAAAAGCATAACAGAATTCCTAACATCAAGAAGCTTGTATTCAAGTCTTATCCGCAGTGCCTATCACAGTGCCTGAACATACAGTAGTCAGTTGAATTAAACTGATGTAAACATTAATCTATTACCACTTTATTTCCAAATGTGAACTTCAATGAGCTCCAGATTTGGATATTTGATTGCCCTCTTGACATGGTCCCTGAATGATTCATAGGAAAAACAAGCCTAGTAAGTATAAAATTGAACTCCCTAGTCTCCATCTCCCCTTATTTCTCCATTTGTCCTCCCCTTTTTGGTAATGGTACCACCATACTACTCTCCATTACTCAAAGCAGAAATGTTGGAGTTGTTCTGGATTCCTACTTCTCTCTCACTACCTATATTTAATCCATCACCAAGTTCCACCATTTCTATCCCCAAAACTTATCTTGAATTCATTCACCTTTCTCCACACCCATACTAAACCCAGACCAAGCCAGCACTTCTCCTGCCTCATTTTTTGAACGAGCCTCATAACTGGGCTCCTGGCTTCCAAAGTTGTCCCTGCCAATGCATTCTTCTCATAGCAGACAGAGCAACCATTCAAAAAAGACAAACCACATCACATCACTCCCTTTGCTAACAATCCTTTAACAGTTTCCTATTGTTCAAATATACAACATACCTACATGGCCCTGTCTATATGGAATTCCTGGCCTGGCCCTCCCGACATGCACCCTTCTTTGGGCTATGCCCTCCTTGCCCCACGGCCCCGCCGTGTTCCAGCAACATGGCCTTCTTTCAGAAATATACCTAGTCCCCCTTTTCAGAGTCTTTGCCTGACACCCCCTTTCTTCAGCTCTTGCACAGCTAACAACTTCTCATTCTTCGATATCAATTCCTCAGAAAAATATTCTCAACAAACCCATCTGAATTAATGCTCCATTCTCCCCCTACCCTCACTCTATTCCTTCAAAAATATAAGACCTATTGAAATTGAAAACTTAACATAAAATAATATAAATTCACTTAAAACCAAGTACTAAAAGTTCCTTCCAAAACAAGATTATATAATTAAACAATATAAGGAGAGCTATAACTCTCTTATTAAAACATTGAGAGAAGTCAATAATCCGTTTTTAGTTTTTTATAATATTTTTAAAAGAAAGAAATTCTCTCTGAATATTAACTTTAACTATACCAAATTAGACATGATATTTCAAATATTTTTTAAAGAATGATCCTGACTACAATGTGTTTCCAACCTCATATTTCATGCCTGGATTTGGGCCATCCAGGCTCCTAGTTACCATTTTCTGATAGGAATGAACCACTAATCAAATGTAGTTAAAAGATTCTGTTGAGATTCATACAAACTATTTTTAAGTGCACTGTTATTAAGGAGCTTACATAAACCAAAAAACAAGTCTAGACGCTGCTTCATCCAAGGGGGGTTTCATACAAGCAAAGAGGCTGGCTCTGAAACGTTTCCATAGGTACGCTGGTTTGCTCTGATGCTGCCATCTTTCCCACCAAGACCCACCAGACAACTATACTACAGCAAAATCAGAATGTATGACTACAAAACACAACTTAACTCAGTGGCCCATCCTGGGAATCTAACCCATCATCTTGTTCTCATTGGCACCATGCATTCTGCCATAAAGCAAGCCACAGACATGCAACAAGTCTTCACGAGCTATGGTCAACATGACCTCTAAATTAATTCTTAACAGCATATTTAACTCATGACTCTACCAGTTATTAAGGCTGTCAGGTCATGTCAACCACATGAACAAAGAGGTTGACATCAGTTAGCTCAGCTTGTACTTTCCTTTTACCAAATGATCATTTTCGGGCTTCAATAACTTCGAGGTAATATCCACTGACTAGATTTTGGTTGTAACTCATAAGATCTCTCAATCTTTTCCTAAAAGAGGTATAGTAGCATAGCCCAAACCATGTACTGTAGAACCGAAAAACTGGTTCCAAATTTGAGTTGCAGCACTTCTAATCAGTGTGGCTTTGGGCAACTCACTTAACCTCACAATGACCTGCATTTTACTCATCTGTAATATGGGGATAATGTCCACTTTCAGGGTTGTTTAAAGAATTTTTTGAGAAAAGCACATGTAGTGTTCCTTTCAAAGTGCTCAGTAAAGTACAAAAGAAAACTCACAGAATATATTTAAAAGACATCTCCAATCCAAGGCTACATTGCTTTCTAATGTCTTAATGCAAATCGTAATTCAGCTTCAAAATGAAGCTTGTTATTACAGCAATGCCACTGCAGCTCTGAGCGACTCAAGGACTCACGTGCCTTGTATGGTTTGTGAAAACCAGAGACAGACTCAGCTTTGAGTCCTGGTTCCAGAGAAATTCCTGAGTCTATGTTTCTGTACCTCATCAGCGAAGAAAAGGTAACACCCTCCTTTCCTTCTTACTTTTTTACCTTCAAGACCTAGTACAACATAATTATCCAAGGTACCACAGACTTATCAAAAATAACCACGATTACATTTTTCAAAGGTCACTACATGCATATGTACATAACTGTGTATATCTGCACATAACATCCCCCCCACTAAATTTAACAAAGTTTAAAAAACCCAGGTTATTCTTAAAATCACAGCAAATGGATGATGACAGCTTTTAGAGAAGCCTATCATTTATTAATAATTTCTTCTGATTATAACTAGGAAAGAAACAAATTACCCAGAAAGTGAAAACTGAAAACAACTTCACATAAAGAAGAGACCTATTCTATGAAAATGTGTTCAGTGATAGACCCTTTCATGACACACTCCTACCAGCACAAAGCCAGTCTCAATTAGATATTCTAAAATGCTACCACACTTTTTGTTACTTCAAGTTGTAAAGGCAACACCTTCCTACATTAAAAGCTTAAATGAATGCTTTAATTAAATTGTTTTAATGTTCTACTGAGATTTTAAAAATAGGCCTTTTTCATTATCCTTTACATCTAGTTACTCTGGGCATCGTAGAATATTGAAATCTCCTGTCAAATGAGATAAGAGAGAAATATTCTCGCTTTGGCATACAGAATTTGCACTCCAAGATGCCAGAGGAACTCCACTGGGTCCCAGGAAATCAAACAGCTAAGGACAAAGCCCTATAAGCATTTTGGGCATGAACATTATTCAAACAATGGAAACTAAGCAGAAAAGTAAAACTAAAAGATATATATTACATATATATGTTAACACTTTTATATTACAGTTTGGTTGGTAAACTAATGGTGTTATAATTTCACACAAGTAAGTGGTTTAGTCTCACAAAGCAAATTAAAGAGTTCTTTTATATTTTAATGTTAAAATCAAACTATTGAGGTATAAATGGATTCCTGGATATGAAAGCAAGGACACTTCACCTTCTACTCTTTTTTTTTTTTTTTCCCAAAATCCTAATCATTTTGGTATACTTTTTAAAATCAAAACTCAACGGCTAAAGTAGGAGCAACTAAGTTTCCAACGACAGGTGAGTGGATAAATGAAATTTGGTGTAAACACACACACACAGGAATATTATTCAGCCTTTTATTAATAAGGAAGGAAATTCTGACATGTTACAGCATGGATGAACCTTGAAGACATTACGAAATAGGCCAGTCACAAAGGGACAAACACCATACGATTCCATTTACATAAGGTACCCAGAGTAGTCAAAATTTACAGACAGAGAGGAGAATGGGGAGGATGCCAGGAGATAGGGGAGAGGAGAGAATGGGGAGTTAGTGATTAATGGGTACAGTTTCACTCAGGGAAGATGAAGTTCTGGAGATGGATGGTGGTGATGGTTGCACAACAATGTGATGTACTTAATGCCACAGAAATATACATTTAAAAATGGTTAAAGTGATCAGTTGCATGTTATGTATCTTGTACTACACTAAAAAAAGGATATATCCCGATGTCATAACAGAAAAAACAAAAAACTCCATATGACTGTCTCAACAGATGAAAGAAAAGATTTCACCAAATTCAACATTCTCTCAGCAAACTAAGAACTGGTGAGCAATCCACAGGGTCAGACTGTAAAATCAGATGTACTCCAACCCCAGCTCTTACAGCAGCCTCCCAGCTGCTTCTGATCTAATTCATCCACCTGTGCCAGAATGATCGTAAAACACACATCTGGTCACGTCACCCCTCTGCCCTCAGCTCCCACTGGCCACTGGCGCTTAAGGCAGGGGGTGTCCTGAGGGAGGTCCTGTGTCCTGCATACGAAGAACTCGCCTGGCAGCTGTCTCCCACCTACCATTCCTTCAGCTTCAACTCTTCCTTTGCCCGCCATTATGCCACACTTCACCCACACCAAACAAACTTCAGTGATGTTTCACAGTTCTCTGCCTTGGCTCTTCCGACTTTCCCAATGCCTCAACGAGGTGGTAGAAATCTCCTTTTTCAAGGACTAAATCAAACATCTCCTCTTCTCTGAAACCTTTCTAGAAACTCCTCTACACTCAGAGAGCAGGGATCAACTCTTCCTTCATTTAAGGCTTCAATGTTCTCTGCATGAGGGTCTCTCACAGCAGGTATGATATTTTAATGCACTGAGGATTTTAGAAGTCAGTTTGTCTACTCTCCTAACCTCATATTCCTTGAGGAAAATGATTATATAATGGTGTCTATGCACAGTAGTCAGAATACAGAAAATAATTAATGTTTGAGAGTTGAGTAAATAAATATACTAGAATAGGATCTCTCATATGGGCTCTGCAAAATTTCTGTCTAATGAGTTAATAAAAAAAAAAAAGGCCAATGACATGTGAGAAATGCTGCATCCTGTAACCTTTTCTTAGAGATCCACAGTGCACATGTGACTATCAAAGCTACTGAGTGATGAAAACAGAAACACCTGTCTCCTTAAGCTTATCACATTCCAAACTTTGAAACTTGGAACCCATTTAATAACTCCCATTAACAGCCGACAAAACTAGTATTGTAAGCAACATGCTTTCAGAAACACTGCATTAGCAGATGAGATATTTTTGACATGTTTAGGTATCTATAGTACATATCCCATAATTAATGAATTAGAGAAAGTTCTGTAGCTTAAGTTATATATTATTCTATTAAATGTAATATATAAGAAATAGTAAAGCTAATTAAGTAGAAATTCTCTGCTATAAGTCTCCATGTAGCTGCTGTTGGTAGCGCCCAGCTGCCAGCAAATGGAACAAAATCTAGAAGGAGGCAGAGACCGGAATCCCAGTCACCAGCTAAGCACTGCTGGGCTTCTCTGCCAAGTCCAGAATTTAACAAGGAAACTAAACCCCACCACAGACACCAATGTGAAGGGTGCTGGCTGGCTACATCCTAGAAGGAGGAAAAAGCTCTCTGAAGCACAGCTAACCAGAGAGTCTTGAGCTGTAATCAGACCTCCAGGGAAGCTGATTTACGGCCCTACTGATCAGCACCGAGCCCTAAAGACAGAGCTGAGCCATGTCACTGCTTAACTCAAAAGAAGAACAAATGTGATCTACCTGGATATAATTTTAGCTACTGTAATTAGGATTTTATTTCTACAGCGGGTCTTCTTTGCCCAATTCAGGAGATTTGGGATTATTAACCAGCCACAACCCTGTATAGGTAAAAGAGGACACAAAAATCCCGCCACCTGGGAAGGACTATTGAATAACTGCACTTAAATTTTGGTGGTTGCGCACCTCCTGTCTTTCTAGTCTTTATTTCAGCAAATGAAAGAAATTAAATA